>NW_027182290.1:11887236-12142236 GCF_029961685.1 Aristolochia californica | reverse complement strand
ATTAGAGAGATCGATGAAGCTAAACAACACAAGCACAAGCGGCTGCATTTAATTTAGTCCAATGTTCTTCTCAAGATCTAATAATTTTTGACGTAGCAAATCATCAAATCTCGATTGCTTCACAGGTTAGAGAGATCAAACAATTACGGATTTGACATCTAACCTAGCAGTAGATTGCAACGAGTAATAAACTAGTAGGCCTCCTAGAGAATAAACGAGACAATCATGAACAAAAATTTTAGAAGAACATCAGATACTCAAAACATAAATTGAATGATGAAAATAAATCAGATCTCACAGTTGTATGGATACCGAGGCTTCAGTTTCCCTTGACCAAGTCTGAAAGTTTAGCCACGCAGGGCCATGAAGAAATCTGAAGAAAAAAATAGAGAAAATAGAGAGGAAAAGTTGGAGAAGAGAAAATAAGGTCTGGGGCACCAAAATCTTTTTTTTTCCTTTTAATCCCCTTCTTTCTCCCCGTTTAGGGTTTTTCTTTTCGTGCATCCAGTTTGGGTCACATTGCACATGTCGCGACTTCAAGCCTGGTTTTGACATAGATTCGGTCTGTATTGCGAAAAAATCTTAACATAAAAGTTATATAAAGTTTTCTTTTAATTCTATTTCATCTTTAATCATCTCCATCCGAGCTCGGATGAGAGAGTTATGCCCAGATTACGAATCAATGTCGAAGCTGTCCAGAATCGCCCAATTAACCTCGTTTTGCACTTAGCTCTTCCATTCGCATCCTAAATCAAAATATTAAAATAATGAGTATATTTATGCACCAAATAATTATAAAAACCTAAGCATTACGAGATAAAAATATGACATTTTGCATTCTCATCAACGAGGCACTTTTTTAATAACATCTAAAATTTGAATATTTACTTCACATCTACAGAAAGTCTCGTATAAATATTTATTTTGCTCATATTTTCTAGAATTTGCCAAAGCCTGAGGAAAAGGAGGAATTGGTTAATAATCAAAAAGAGGTAGAAACTTATGCTTAGGTACGTCATCATCATTGGGAACATTCCTATCTGCAGTGTCGTTGTTCTCTTTTTCTTGCTCCGGTGATGTAGGGGTTGCCTTTGCCGAAATCTCAACCTCTTTACCACTTCTCAAAACGATTGCACTTGCATTTTCTCTTGGATTTACTACCTTTTGAGAGGGTAATTTTCCCGACTTTGTGCCTCTAGCCGACTAATTGTGGTTGCCATCTGGCCCACTGATTGTTCAAACTTTGAATATTGGCCCTTGTCACCTATTGAAATTGTAAAGTATTAGTGGCAAGAGACTTAACAATATCTTCTAAGACATACCAGAATTGGAAGTTTGCCCTGGTTGTTGTCTAGGTGGATATGGCTGCTTATATTGCTGGTAACTTGGGTGATTTTGAGTCATGGGCTGATTAACTTGTGGATTCCGATTGCTAAGGTTGGGATGACCCCTCCATCCCATGTTTTCGAATAGGAAACTTACTTCCTTTGCGGTTGTCCAGGAAACCACCCCCCTCATTCACTTACTTAGTGAGAACCTCTTGAAGAGTTGGGCACATATCAGTTGGATGCCCTACTACTAAACAAATCCCACAAGCCTCACCATTTGCATATTACCTATAGCCATTTGATGAACAAGGGAAGTTAGACTTGAAATTTGTTGTTCAAGGGAGGAAATATTTACCTCATTAATATTCTTAGATGGAAGGTGCCTAGTGCCAAATTGTTGAGAATTGGCCACCATATTTGCAGTCAAGTTTTTTGTGGACTAGGGAGTTTTATCCACCAAAGCTTCTCCACTAGAAGCATCAATCATGCTCCTATTAGTGGGTAGAAGGCCTTCATAGAAATACTGGATAAGAACCTGCTAGCTAATCTGATGAAGGGGGCAGCTTGCACATAATTTCTTGAAATGTTTCCAGTATTCGTGTAGGGACTCTTCGTTATGCTGCCTTACTCCACAAATTTCTTTTCGAATGTTGGCTGCTCTTGAAGTTGGGAAATATTTCTCCAAAAACAATCTCTTCATCTCGTCCCAAGTGGTAATACTCCCGGAGAGTAGATAATAGAGCCAATCCTTAGCCAAATCCTTGAAAGAAAACAGAAAGGCTCGTAATTTAATTTTCCTCTTCAGTCACCCCCGTGGGTTTCATACTCATGCATACCACATGAAACTCCTTTAGATGCTTGTGAGAATCTTTACCTACAAGACCATGAAAAGTGGGCAAGAGATGTATTAGTCTAGATTTTAATTCAAATGTAGTAGTAGAATCTAAAGTAGGGAACGTTATGCATAAGGGTTGTTAATTCAAATCAGGGGCTGCAAGCTCTTTCAAAGTTCAATTTCTAGCCATGACTTTCTCCTCCTCTAAATCCGATTCGCTATCTGTTAAGCACCTAACCAATACTACCCAAAAGACCAGCCTGTTAGGAGCGGAAGACATAGGTACCTAACCCAGGCCCATAACCAGGATGTCCCATAACATCACACCCCCCCTTCGCGAGCCGACGACCATGACGGCGCAACGATACAGGCCCGACCCGGGTTTTTATCCTACAGCCAACCTGTATTTTAATCCAGCCTTTGCGAGCGACGCAACGACACTGGCCCAACCCGGGTTTTTATCCTACGACTTCCTAGTATTTAAATCCAGCCTCTACAGCATTGCCGGGAATCGAACTTGCTACCGAGGGTCCGCTCTGATACCAAATGTTAAGCACCAAGCCAATACTACCCAAAAGACCAGCCTGTTAGGAGCGGAAGACATAGGTACTTAACCCAGGCCGATAACCAAGATGTCCCATAACACTATCAAATGGGGAATCAAGAGCAAGGTTGTTCTCTTCAGAATTCCTCAGAGTTTTTTTCCTTAACCTACACGAAGTTCTCTCTATTTTTGGAATGCACTGCAAATCACCTTGATTAGAAGATCGACATACAATCATAAACAATCAAGGGAACTCTACTAAAACATGAAAAAAATAAAGAAAAATCTAGAATAATGAAAACAAATAAAAATTCTAAAAACCATAACTAGGAAAAACTAACTATTTTTTTTTTAATTTCAAGAATGAAATAAGGATCAAAAGAAGCACAAAAATAAACTAGAATTACTCCCCAACAATGGCGCCAAAATTTGGTGTGTTGTCGCAGGCACCCAAAAATAAAACCTATACTCCTAAAAATATATGTAATTGTGAGAGTAAAGTTCGATCCCACGAAGAGTGATTAGTCTAATTTTATGCTTCGAGAACAAGGATGGGGCAATTGGTGGGGGGGGTTACTAAGAAACAATTCAAATTAAAGGCTCGAAATCCATCAAAAGAAAAAACCTTGGTCTAAGTCAACATCCACCATCAAAATTTCACAATTGATCATCGATTCAAGCATATATCAATTCTCACTTGAATATTCACCGTTGGAATTATCTTCTCATCTCTCCTTTTTTAGTTAATTAAAAAACAAGCGATCCAATTAATCCTAACTACTAAACAACCCAAGACAAATGCTAAAGGTTTAATCTAGCAGCAGCCTTAAGAATTAGAGAGATCGATTAAACTAAACATCACAAGCACAAGCGGTTGCATTTATTTTAGTCCAATTTTCTTCTTAAGATCTAATAAATCCTGACGTAGCAAATCATCAAATCTCAATTGCCTCAATTTTTTCTATTTCTAACCATTTTTCTGAGATTTCTTTTCCTAAAGCTCCTGGAAGTTTCCTAAACAATTTTGTTCCTAATTCTTGATTAAAAGCGTTTCCTGATATACAACTATAATAAAGATAGTCTTGTAAGAACTTTTTAACATATTTATAATTATAAAGACTTAGTTGTTCTAGAAGGATTACTGCATCTTTTTGTAATGTAATATATCCTGAATTTGGATCATCTCCTCTTACTAGATTATAAATCTTATTAAAAAAATATAAGATTTGCTCTTAAAGATATCATATGATTTAATTCTTCTTGATTTTCTCTTTTAAAACTTTCCCATAAAGCTTTTACACTTTCTCCCAAAAAGGTTTCTAAGTACCTATACATGTCTTTTGCATCCACAGATTGAAAATTCTAAATAAAGTCTGACACTAGGGCTTTCCATAAATCTAATACAGTTGTCTATTCCTGTGGATCATTAGCGGATATGTTTAATATTTTACCTTTTCCTGATTCTTGAAATTTTATGGGTTTTTCTAATTCTCTTCTTTTTCCCTTGGGTTTTACTCTATAGGGAAAATCTATTGGCTGAGTATATGGGTTTATTGGTATATTTCCTATAGTATAATTTGTTACTGCAGGTCTTGATGTTGCACTAGATTCTCCTTCCATGAATTCCTTTATACTTTATGTTTCTAATTCAGATTTAGTTTCCATAGAAGGTTCTAGTTCCATTTTTCCTACTCTTATATTCTTTTGACAATCATAATATAGATACTCTTCTTCTGCTAGTTTCCTATTTTTAATTAGATCCTCTTCTAAATGTAATAGTTCTCTTTCTATTAATTCTAATTGTAATTCCTTTGGATATAGAATCAAATCTATTATTTTTGTTTCTACTAATGTGTATTTTTCGATATTGACTAGACTAAAATCCTCAGTAGTACAGGATTCCATTTAAGAATCAACTTCTTTATGTTCGTAGTCATTAAATCTAATATTTACATTTTCTAATTTGTCTGTATACATTATACAACTTTTTGGCTTTAGTATTTCTTTTTCTTTGAAATTTAGATTCCATTCTAGTCCTGTTAAATCTTTTGGAGCAAATTTAATAGGTTTTAATAATTTGATCCCTTTGTTTCCTATTAAGTTTACTACATCATCTGTTTTAATTTTATATTTTGTTGAACTTGTACAAGTACATCTTCCTAAGAATCATATACAGATTAATAAGTTATCTCCTACAAAGGATTCATATCCCTCTTTCTGAATTCCTATTTTAATATATTTTTTAAAGCTAGGTAAACTTATTAGGAAATCTGGAGAGCAATAGAATAGTCCTCCATTCTGATTCATATCTATCTCCGTAATTCCTAACATGGCCTTTTTAGGATCTGTCAACCTATCATCATAGATAGTTAATAAAGTCTTTTTTCCAAGATGTTTTCTTCCTAATCCCTTTATTCCTATAAAAATTAGTCCAAGGTGTCTTAATTTATATGTCTTTTTTATTTCTCTAAAGGCTTGTTCTGCTATTAAGTTTAAGTTAACTGTATCTTGTCCTCTACAACTAACTTGTATAAAAATACTATATTTTTTACTTGGGAAAGGTAAAGGTACGTGACGTTGTGACAATCGGGAACAACCTATCTTTCATTGCAGAGGGGTCTCTTCGAGCTAGTAGCCTGCACCCAATAGTTTCTAGTCCAATATACCTTGACCCCATTTTTAACTTATTATTTTAATAATTTCTAATAAAAGAAAATAAGCACACAAACTATGAACAATAATTAATAAAATCAGCCAATTTATCCAAAGAAACAAAATAAGATACTTATATAACATAGAAGAGATAAACCAACACTGTAGAAATTTAACAGATAGGATCAAGCAAAAGAAATATTGTAGAGATTAAGAAAATCAAACCTTTAGGTACTTGCTAACCCAACCAGAGTCCAAATCCTTACTCTGCTATTCTCTTTGCCTGACCACCATGGACAGACCGATTTGTGCACTACCCCAGCGGAAGCCTTTTGTAACGAGCTCCGTCTCAGTCTAGGTTTTCACATAAAGCCCTAAAAAAGCCATCTTGGCAAATAAATGGGCATCACAACCTTAGACTCATGGACCATTGAACATCAAGGGGATCATGCAATGCTCTTATGGTCGCCTATGGATGTATTTCAGTTTGAGGAATAGTAGAAAAAAGGTTGGCCAGAGCTGGGTTTGTTTTCCCTAAAGGAGCCCCGTGTGGAAAGGGGACGAACAAAGGGAAGAACTTACTGTGGAATAGTAACAGATGGGAAGTTTCAAACAAAGATCGAAGAGGAAGCAAAAGGTTGCATGAGTGAGACAAGAAATGGGAGAACTGATATTTTCATTCGATGATCTGAATGTTACAACAAAGGCATATTTATAGCCTTTGAGTTCTGATCAACACATCACCAAGGTGCTCAGTGGGCCCCATCTTCAATGACATTGTGTCGGTATCTTTCGGCTAGTTGCCTACTACTTTTACATGTAAGTGTTTTTAAGAGAAATGTGGGAGAAAAACGGTGGGTTATACAAGAGGTTTTATAAATTATGAGCTAGGTGGGTTTGTACAGGTGAGTGGTTTTCTTGTAGAAGCTTATCTTATTTTTCTGTTCTCCTTGGATTCTTCTATCCTTATGGTTTGTCTTGGATTCTTCTGACCTTCTGGCTTATATCGTGCTTGCTTTATATCTCTATCAATCTGGGTTATCTTGTGCTTTTTGTCATGTCTTGCTTTATATCTCTATCAATCTTGTTTTTGGTCAAGTCTTGCTTTATATCTCAATCTTGCTATATTTTGTCATTTTTACTTTCTGGAACCTTTGTTGTTCAATCTTTGTTGGCATTTATCATATTTTGTATTGCTTCATCATCAAAAGAATAGTCTTCGTCTTCCTCTTGTGAATAATACTGTACCGTCTGAGTCTATAATATTTGTCAAATAGTTCTTTGATTAAGTCTCTTACCTCATCTGGTATGGTCTTTGATTTGTCTCCTGGCATATTTAGCAAATGCCCAGCCATCAATGGACTTGATGTGTCTTTACCGTTAACCGTTTGTGACGGACTAGCTGCTGATTTATACCCACCAGTGAGAGACATTTTTGGCAAATACCTAGCCATTAACGGACCTTTACTATCTGTCGTTTAAGATGGGCTAGTTGATAGTTATCACCAATCAATGGGTGGTTGGGTACAAAAAGTACCCGTGAGCTTTACCCTGAATATTCTATTTTTTTGTTTCTAGTAGGTCTATATATTCTTTTTGAAACTCATTTTTCTCTCTCTGTTGTCTGAGTTTACTGTTTAATCTCTCTACGATTTTGGAAAGAGTTTCACAACTATCACAAAAAATGATTCTAGAAGTGTCTATGGCTATAGAATAGCTGACTTGGTAATTAGTGTCAATGGTCATTTTTGACAGATTCTAAGGCTTCTTGTAAATTGTTAAAAACCTTTTTAAATTGGATGTGGAAAATTCTGAATACAATCTGCTACTTCTGTCCAGGTGTGGAAAACCCCTGGAGTCTTTCCTTTAAAAACTACATAAAAATTAAAACATGTTCGTTTCTGGGTAAAAACCTCTAAAAGATTGTTTAAACTGGCAAGAAAATATTTCTGATCCTTAGGAATTCTTTAGAAAGAAAAGGCTATATATAATGAAAGGCAAAATATAGAAAGAAAGAAGAACTATAGAAAGTAATATGAAACATAGAAAGAAAAGGCAAAAATATAGAAAGAACTAGTCAAATATAGAAACAAAGATGAAAAATAGAAAGAAAGACGAAATATAGAAAAAAAAAAGATGCAATAAAGAAATAAAGGCAAAAGATAGAAAGAAAAGGAAATATATAGACAGGAAGGCAAAATATTGAAAGAAAAGGCAAAATATAGAAAGAAAGGTGAAATATGGAAAGAAATACGAAATATAGAAAGAACGATGAAATATAGAAAGAAAGATGATATATAGAAAACAACAAAGAAAGAAAAGGTGAAATATATAAAGAAAAATGAACTTTAGAAATAATGACAAAATAGAGAAGAAAAGACAAAATATAGTAAGAAAGACGAAAAATATAAAGAAACACAAAATATAGAAAGAAAATGCGAATTATACAAAGAATGATGAAATATAAAAAGAAAGACAAAATATAGAAAGAATGATGAAATAAAGAAAGAAAGACGAAATATAGAAAGAAAAGGCAAAAAATAGAAAGAAAAGGCAAAATATAGAAAGAAAAGGCAAAATATAGAAAGAAATACAAAACATAGAAAGAAAAAGAGAAATACAGAAAGAAAAGGAAAACTAGAAAGAAAATGTGAAATATAGAAAGAAAAGGAAAAATATAGAAAAAATGTAAAATATCTAAAGACATGTGAAATATAGAAAGAAAGATGAAATATAGAAAGAAAAGGAGAAATATATAAAGAAAAGGCAAAATATAGAAAGCAAAGGTGAAATATAGAAAGAAAAAGTGAAATATAGAAAGAAAGGCAAAATATAGAAAGAAATACGAATTATAGAAAGAAAGACGAAATATAGAAAGAAAGACAAAATATTGAAAGAAAGATGAAATATAGAAACTAATACAAAATATAGAAAGATTGACAAAAAAAGAGAAAGAAAGGCGAACTATAGAAAGAAAGGTGAAATATTGAAAGAAAATGAGAAATAAAGAAAGAAATAGGTGAAACATAGAAACAAAGACGAAGCAAACAAAGAAAAAACAAAATTTAGAAAGAAAAGTAGAAATAAATAAAGAAAAGGAAAAATATAGAAAGAAAATGTGATATATAGAAAGATAAGGCTAATATAGAAAGAACGACGAAACATAGAAAGAAAAAGAAAAATAGAGAAAGAAAAGGGAAATATAGAAAGAAAGATAAAATGTAGAATGAAAGATGAAAAATAGAAAGAAAGACGAAGAATTGAAACAAACAAAAAATTTGGAAAGAAAAGACAAAATATAGAAAGAAAGATAAAATATAAAAGAAAAGTCGAAATCCAGAAGGAAAATGAAATATAGAAATAAAAGTGAAATATAGAAAGAAATGGGGAAGTACAGAAAGAAAAAGTGAAATATACAAAGAAAGTCAAAACTTAGAAAGAAAAAGCGAAATGTAGAAAGAAAAAAAGATATATAGAGAGAAAAGACGAGATATAGAAAGAATAGGAAAGAGGAAAAATAGAAATTAAGATGAAATATAAAATGAAAAGGCGGAAATACAGAAAAAACAGGTCAAATATAGAAACAAATACGAAAAATAGAATTACAGTGGAAATATAGAAAGAAATACGAAATACATAAAAAAAGACGAAATATAGAAAGAAAGGCAAAATATAGAAAGAAAAGGAAAAATATAGAAAGAAAGGCGAAATATAGAAAGAAAGACGAAATAGAGAAAGAAAGATGAAATAGTGAAAAATGAAATATAAAAATAAAAGGTGAAAAATATAAAGAAAAATGAACTTTAGAAATAATGATGAAATAGAGAAGGAAAGATGAAACAGAGTAAGAAGGACACAAAATAGAAAGAAAGATGAAATATAGAAAGAAACACAAAATATAGAAAAAAAGGTGAAATATAGAAAGAAAATGTGGAATATAAAAAGAAAGACAAAGTATAAAAAGAAAGATGAAATATAAAAAGAATGACAAAATATAGAAAGAAAGACAAACTACAAAAAGAAAGACGAAATATAAAAAAAACAAAATATTGAAAGAAAAGGCAAAATATAGAAAAAAGGCGAAATATAGAAATAAAGACGAAACAAAGAAAGAAAAATCAAAATTTAGAAAGAAATTTTAACCATTTCTTTCACCTAGCTTCAAGAGGGATTAACCTTATGTAATGATTTGAAGCTCCAAGCCCAACTTAAGAAACAAAATTTTACTGGAAAGAGAGAGCTAGGTGAATTCTGTGAACAATTTGCTTGTGAAACAGAACAACCACTTTCCCATTCTAGGAGACAGGATCCCTATTCTCACTAGAGTAGGAGATATCCCAAAAGACAGTCTCATACAAAGACTAGTCATGAATCTAGGAGACCTCCTCCTCCGAGACCACCTCCTCGAATAAATCTCGCATAAAGAAATTTGTTTGTTATAAATGTGGTAAATTAGGCCTATTCAAATAGGTGCAAAACAAAAGAGAAAATTAACCAACTAGAAATAGATGAAGGATTAAGACTTCAGTTGGCAAAAATTCTCTTAAATTCTAATTCTGAGGATGACTATGATTCCTCTAGTCAATCAGATAAGGACCACAGTTGTAGTTGTTCTCACCTTAAATCTGTGGCCCAAATGCATCAGATTAATGTTCTTACTTTTGATTAGCAGACATTACTTGAGAACATTGATAAAGAAGAAGATCCTATAAGAAAAAGATCTCTAATAAAAGAATATCTTGATTATATTGGGACATCTTCCAAGAATAGACAAGGGTTTAAACCTTATTCCTTGAAGGAAGTAGTAAGTCGTTACGAAGAATCCACTTCTTCACAACAACCGGTCTCTCTGAATACTTTACAGGGAGAAATCAAAGATATCAAGCTTGAATTAAAATCGTTAAAAACTTTATATAAAAAGTTTGAAACAAAAATTTAAAATCAAGAGAAAAATCAAATGATATTTTTCTCAATCAAATTACAAAGGTCACTCATCAAAAGTGGCATACCAAAATTAATTTGGTTCTCGACCATAACTTTGTCATTCCTCATTTGACAACTCTGATCGATAATGGCGCAGATTTAAACTGCATCCAAGAAGGGTTAATTCCGACCCAATATTTTGAAAAAAACTACTCAATCTTTGGCCAATGCAAATGGCAAGAAAAATAAAATCAAATATAAGTTAAATAATGCCTCTATCTGCACTAATGATTAGTGCATAACTACATATTTTCTGTTGGTTAAAGATATGACTCAAGAGGTCATATTAGGCACTCCATTTTTGGAAAAAATTATGCCAATCAAAGGCATTGATAATCAAGGAATACTTGGAGAGTTTAATAAAAAACCTATTTATTTCTCTTTCAAATCTCAACGGCAAGTTAGTTTTATCAATGAAATTGCTGAATTGAGAAATGTTAAAGAACATCAAATTAGTTTCCTACATAAAGAAATTCAATTCTTAACTTTGGAACAACAACTGGAAACTATAGACATTAAAGATAAAATTAAAAATTTTCATAAATTATTTTCTCAAAAAATTTGTAGTGATATTCTTAGAGCATTTTGGGATCAACATAAATATATTGTGTCGCTACCTTATATTGATGGGTTCAATGGAAGGACCATTCCCACCAAAGTTAGGCCTAGACAAATGAAACAAACGTTTCTAGACCTATGCAAGAAAGAAATCCAAAATTTATTGGATAAGAAATTAATTCAAAAATCTTACTCCCCATGGAGTTGTACTGTTTTTTTATGTCAATAAAAATATAGAGAAGGAATGAGTTATTCCTTGATTAGTGGTTAATTATAAACCACTTAATGATTGTTTGAAATGGATCTGATATCCAATTCCAAACAAAAATGATTTATTAGACAGATTGTTTTCTGCAAAAATCTTTTCTAAATTTGATTTGAAATCTGGATATTGGCAAATTCAAATCAATGAAAAGGATAAATATAAAACTGCATTCACTGTCCCTTTTGATAATTTTGAATGGAATGTTATGCCTTTTGGTTTGAAAAATGCTCCATCTGAATTTCAAAATATCATGAATGATATTTTTGCTCCTTATTCTGAATTTACCATTGTTTATATTGATGATATCTTAGTGTATTCAGAATCTATTGATGCTCATTTTAAGCATTTAAATGTTTTCAAAACAGTTATTAGAAAACATGGGTTAGTGATATCTGCACCAAAAATGAAATTGTTTCAGACCTCTGTTATATTCTTAGTTCATAATATTCACAAGGGAAAAATAGTTCCCACTGATCAAAGTATTGAGTTGCTTCCAAATTTCCAAACGAATTATTGGAAAAAACTCAACTTCAGAGATTTCTAGGAAGTCTCGATTATATTGCTGACTATTATCCATATCTTGCTCAAGACTCAACAATATTTTATAAAAGAATCAGAAAGAATCTTGAGCCCTGGACTCCTAACCATACTCAGGCAATCCAAATCATTAAAAGAAAGGTTAGACAACTACCTTGTCTCAACCTGACTAATCCTTCTTATCTGAAGGTTGTAGAGACTGATGCCTCCCATATTGATTATTGTGGTATCTGTACTCAAGTTGGTAAAGAATAACTTGTCAGATTTACCTCTGGTAATTGGCATGATGCACAGATTAATTATTCAATTGTAAAACAAGAAATTCTTGCAATAATTAAGTGCATTCATAAATTTCAAGATGATTTATTAAATCAAAAATGTCTTTTAAGTGTTGATTGTTCTGCTGCAAAATCAATTCTTAAGAAGGATGTGAAGAATCTTACTTCCAAACAAATCTTTGCCAGATGGCAGGCGGAATTAATCGCCTTTGATTTTGATATTGAACATATCAAAGGAGAATTGAACTCCTTACCCGATTTTCTAACCCATGAATTTCTTCAGGGATCTAATCATGGTCAACCCCAGTAGGGGTAACCCTCTCCCAATGAGAGGAAGTGGTTCACAATCCAGAGGCCAAGATCGAAAGAATCAAGAAAGAGGAAATTCCTCCAACAATAAGGGCAAAGCTCCTGTGTCCTATAAAGAGACACTAGAATCGGAACCAGAGTATATTACTCTTCCTGATCAGGAACTAATATTAATCCTCAATAAAGAGGTGTTAGATGGTACCTTGGATTCCTGAGAGATGTTACAGAAATGGATTGGTGAGGCCTACTGTCTCATCCGTGCCGAAAAACAGTGGTATTCATTTGAATCTATTTTGGTTCATCTTAATTCGATAGCAGTGCATCATAAACTGTCTAATATGGCTAAATGAGATAGCCCAAGAGCGTACAGTAAATGTACGATTCAGAAATTTATGCATCATTCGGGATGGGGAAAATTTGATCTGGCTAAATCTGTAGCCCTTCCTAATGATAAGGAATTTAATTATTGAGATTATATTAATGCCTGGTCTAATACTTTTTATTATCAGAATCCCTCCCATGGTTCTTTCAATGTAACAAGGATGTCTTCAAAAGGTTACCTTTACCTAATTGGGTTTATAACTGGTGGATCAAATTTTGGCCACCTATGGAGATATTACTTGAGACCATAAAGGTTCAATTTCATTTATGGACTAAGACAAGTCATGAGCTCAAAGCTCTGGGTAGAATACCCAATGGTGTAGAACTATTCATCTTCTTCATGATATTTTCTATACCATGGATTTGGAGGTGGGACTGCACAATAGGCTTTAATGAAGAAGGCCGTCCAATTTTACTCCGGACATTCCATGTTCGATGGTGGAAAAATTTCCCCAATATTGATCTTAAAGTTGCAAAAATTAAGCCTCTTATTCTCACTAATGAGAACGCACTTGGAATACATAAAGTGCAGGAAGTCCATTATGACCCCAAGAATTTATTCAGCAATTTTAAGACTCAATTAAGAGTTAAATATCTGAATATTTTGGAAGCAGAGTTAACAAAGCAACTCTTAGAATCAATGAAGGTTTCTATTCTTGATTTGTGCGATGATAGCAATCCGTCTTCCTCCCGACCTACGGAAGACAATATGTCAGTATCAAAACCTTCTGCTGTTGAAGACAGTATTGAAGATGATGATGAAGATCAGGCTGGTTCACTACCGGATAGCCAGCTAATTGAAGAAGAACCCACTATGGTGGATTATATGGAGACTATGATTCATCTCCTTGAATCTAAGTCTAAAAAGAAATAACTTTTATTATTTTCAAGATGTCAGAAGATATGTCTGAATCACCGCAACAAGATTCATCTGTAACAACCGTCCAAAATCAACAGAGGAAATCTTATCCTCCGACCCACAGCTGGCCTATTTGTCACATCAATCCAGACACCTATAGTGTCTTTGGTCGGCCATTTTCCATCAAGTCACATCAATGGACAGCCGAAAGTAGCTGCCTTTCTTGTGTCAAGATTAATGCATTGAAGAAAAGGAAGATTCTTTGGGCCAAAGCCCATCAACGGTCTCTTTCCAACCTCAATAATGGAGATGGATCAACTCAGCTGCCTCAATCATAGAGGCTTCTCTTTTCCTTAGTGGTGGATTCCAAATGATAATGAATCCTCCTTATTTCTCTCCTTCTATATAAGGAGTTATTTTTTTTTATGAAGGCATAACTTGAACATCTGAGTTCTGAATTGTACTCAAGGTTGCCTTATTGCTTGCTTAGCTTGCTTGAAGTTTATTGTAAGTACTTTTATGATATTGTGCATATAATTTAAAGTTATTCATTGTCCTCTCATCTTTATTTGCCTTCTTGTTTAATCATTCCTCCTACATTGTTATATTTGGTATCAGAGCCATGGAAGGCTAAATAGTGAATATTTGGGGTATGAAGTAGGATATTATAATTTTTTTATATTTTAATCATCAAGGAGTAACCTTATGTCTTAATGTTAAAAGGATTTTATTATTCATCTTCATTCTTGTATATGGTATGGGACGTCACCCAAGTCACGTTGAGTAAGGCCGTGTTGCCGAGGATGGTGTGAAAGGCCGTTTTACTCCTAAATCATTGATAGACGTGTATCTGCACAAGAAGATGATGAACAGTAAAATGATTATGATATTAGGACAAATAGTTTACTTCGTTCATGATTACCATATAATAAGTTTATAATACTTTTACTTCTTACTAGGATATTCCCCTTTCTCTTGTTTTATTACCACTCTTAGTGTTAGATTAATTTTAGCTTAATTTAGTCTAGTTTTTATTTAATTATTGAAAATGGCATCCAGTAGCAGGCAAACTAGATCAATCAAGAATGCATCTTTGGTTGAATATAAAGTTAATTGAATTATTGGACAATCCCGTCCATCAAACCCACTTCAATCTACAAGAAAGGGACTTTCACCCTTTCTAGTACCATGGGAATTAAAACCATGGAACAAACAATTAACCTTGAAAACCAAGATTCAACTCTTAAATTATTAGAGTTAACAGATTTAAATAAGTATCTTGTTGATACTGAAAAGAAATATATGCATATTGGGTGCATACAAATTGCATTTAAACCCCTAACATTATTAGGGATGAATACCTGTTTGCAGGCCATCCTCTGTGATGGAAGATGTTTGGATTGGAAACCCTCTTTGATGGGTACTGTGGAAACTAGTCTCAGTAGGGGACCATTTTATTTTAATGTCCATCCAAACCTCACCCTATCCTTGACAGATAGGAATCTGTTAGAAGAACTCCAGTTGAGGATTCTAACACAGGGATACAATTTTAATCTTGGAACTGAAACCATAGCAGTAATCGCTAGGATTCATTTCAAAATAATGAATACCTTAGTCCCTAAGGTACTTCACTTACCAGATCAGGGTAAGACAATATTAATAGAAACCGATCTTATGAGTGCAAATGTTGCCACTCCTCGTATGATCAATTGGGAGGAAATTCATTTCCCACCCAACTGGACCATTCCTCAGGTTGTTCCTCCTCGACTCCTGATAAATCAGGATATTGATCAAGTTATCTAATCCACAGATGGAGACGTGGTTATTAATTTTAAAGCCAAGACTCCTTACCGAGTCTCTTTACCATCGTCATCCAGATACTCTGATGTAGGCCAGCCCTCATGCTTACCAGAAGTGGATGAAAAAGAATCCTGTAAGAATGATTCCTCGTTACAAGGAATCCACATATCAGACACCCAGATACCTCATGGGATCTAGACAAAACGGGAACATGAGAGAATTTCTCCCACTCCTAGTGAAATGACTGGATTCAATATGTGATTATGATGTTTACACCCACATAGATTCTAGGTTAGGATCCACCACCCTTAGTGGATCGTGCAACCATTAAAGCTCAATTTTTTCACCCCAATAATCTAGGTTTCAAAATATGGTTTTACGAAACCTATGGGGATGCTCAGTGCATAGAATTCTCAAAGGACTTTTACCTTTATTTGGAAACAAATAAGGTTATTATGTCTTTTGTAGATTGGTTTATGCGGTATAGATTGAAGCAGAAGCAACCCTTAGCTTCAACCCCAATCAAACTTAAGGAGTCTATCGAAGCAGTCGCTTTTGTGAATCCGGACAGCAATAGTAGTCCAATGAATCAAATAAGAAAATAAAAAAGGCGAAATATAGAAAGAAAGACGAAACATAAAAAGAAAAAGCGAACTATAGAAAGAAAGGGTAAAAATTGAAAGAAAATGAGAAATAAAGATAGAAAAGGCGAAATAAAGAAAGTAAAGGCGAAGTATCGCAAGACAAGCGAAATATAGAAACAAATGAAATATAGAAAGAAATGGTGAAATATATAAAGAGAAGGTGAAATATTGAAATAGAAGGTGAAAATATAGAAAGAAAAGGTGAAATATTGAAATAAAGGTTAAATATGGAAAGAAAGGTGAAATATAGAAAGAAAAAGGCAAAAAATAGAAATATAAACGAATTATTGAATGAAAGACGAAATATAGAAAGAAACACGAAATATAGAAACAAAGGCGAAATATAGAAACAAAGGCAAAATATAGAAAGAAAAGCAATATATAATAAGAAAGGTGAAATATAGAAAAAAAAGGTGAAATATAGAAAAAAAAGTGAAATGTAGAAAAAAATGGTGAAACATAAAAAGAAAGACAAAACAAAGAAAAAAAAGTGAAATTTAGAAAGGAAAGGTGAAATAAAGAAAGAATTCTTTATTTCACCTTTTCTTTCTTCTTTCTATCTTTTTCTTCTTGTTTCTATATCTTTCTTCTTGTTTCTTTATTTCTTCTTTCTTTCTTTCATTATTTTTTTTTCTTTCTTTCTTTTTTCTTCTTTCCTTCTTTCTTTCTTGTTTGTTTTGACTCTTCTTTTCTTCATTTGTTTTGATTCTTTCTTTCTTTCATAAAGAAATTTAATTTATTACTTTGGAACAACAATTGGAAACTACAAACATTGAAGAAAGAATTAAGTCTCTTCATAAATTATTTTCACAAGAAATTTGTAGTGATATTCCTATAGTATTTTGGGATAGACATAAATATATTGTGGCTGTACCTTATATTGTTGGGTTCAATGAATGGACCATTCCCACCAAAGCTAGGCTTAGCCAAATGAAACATACTTTTCTAGACCTATGCACGAAGGAAATCCAAAATCTATTGGATAAGAAATTAAATAGAAAATCTTACTCCCCATGGAGTTGTACTGCTTTTAATGTCAATAAAAATGTAGAAAAGGAACGAGGTGTTCCTAGATTAGTGGTTAATTATAAACCACTCAATGATTATTTGAAATGGATTAGGTAACCAATTCCAAACAAAAAAAAATTATTAGTCAGATAGTTTTCTGCAAAAATATTTTCTAAATTCGATTTAAAATCTAGATATTGGAAAATTCAAATCAATGAAAAGGATAAATAAAAAACTACATTCATTGTCCCTTTTGGTCATTTTGAATGGAATGTTATGCCTTTTGGCTTGAAAAATGCTCCATCTGAATTTCAAAATATCATGAATGATATTTTTTGCTCGTTATTTTGAATTTACAATTGTTTATATTGATGATATCTTAGTTTATTCAGAATCTATTGATACTCATTTTAAGCATTTAAATGTTTTCAAAACAGTCATTTGAAAACATGGGTTGGTGTTATCTGCACCTAAAATGAAATTATTTCAAACCTCAGTTAGATTCTTAGGTCATAATATTCACAAAGGGAAAATAGTCCCTATTGATTGAAGAATTGAGTTTGCTTCCAAATTTCTAGATGAATTATTGGAAAAAATTCAACTTCAGAGATTTCTAGGAAGTCTCAATTATATTGCAGACTACTATCCAAATCTTGCTCAAGACACAGCAATATTGCATAAAAGTCTCAGAAAGAATTCTGAGCCATGGACTCCTAAACATACTCATGCAGTCCAAGTCATTAAGGGAAAGGTTCAAAAACTCCCTTGTCTATACCTAACCAATCCTTCTTATTCGAACGTTGTAGAGACTGATGCCTCTCATATTGGCTATGGTGGCATTTTTAAACAAGTAAACCCAACTGGTAAAGAAAAACTGGTTAGATTTACCTCTAGTAATTGACATGATGAACAGATTAATTATTCTACCATGAAACAAGAAATACTTGCAATAATTAAGTGCATTCATAAATTTCAAGATGATTTATAAATCAAAAATTTCTTTTAAGAGTTGATTGTTCTGTTGCTAAATCAATTCTTAAGAAGGATGTGAAGAATCTTACTTCCAAACAAATCTTTGCCAAATGGCAGGCGGAATTAAGCGCATTTGATTTTAATATTGAGCATATAAAAGGAGAATTTAACTCCTTACCTGATTTTCTAACCCCGTGAATTTCTTCAAGGTTCTAATAAGGGTTAACCCCGGCAGGGGTAACCCACTCCCAATAAGAGGAAGTGGTTCACAATCCAAAGGTCGAGGCCGAAAGAATTCAGAAAGAGGAAATTCCTGCAAAAATAAGGGCAAAGCTCCTGTGTCATATAGAGCGACACTCAAATCGGAACTAGTGTATATTTCTTCCTGATCAGGACTTAATATTGATCCTCAATAAAGAGGAATTAGATGGTAACCTGGATTCCTTGGAGATGTTACAGAAATGGCTTGGAGAAGCTTACTGTCCCATCCATGCAGGAAAACAATGGTATTCATTTGAATCCATTTTTGTTCATCTAAATTCAATAGCAATGCATCATACACTGACTAATGTGGCTAAATGGGATAGCCCAAGAGCGTACAGTAAGTGTAAAATTCAGAAATTTATGCATCCTTCGGGATGGGGAATATTTGATCTGGCTAAATCTATAGCCCTTCCTAATGATAAGGAATTTAATTATTGGGATTATATTAATGTCTGGTCTAATACTTTTTATTACCAGAATCCCTCACATAGACATTTCTAGTTCTTTCAGTGGAGTAAGGATGTCTACAAAAGGTCATTACCATTATCCAATTGGGTGTTCAACTAGTGGATCAAATTTGGGCCGCCTATGGAGATATTACCTGAGCCCATTAAGGTTCAATTTAATTTATGGACTAAATCCAGTCCTGAGCTAAAAACTCTAGGTAGAATACCCAATGGTGCAGAAGTATTTCTATTCTTCATGTTATTTTCTATACCATTGATATGGAGATGGGATTGCACATCAGGCTTTAATGAAGAAGGCCTTCCAATTTTAGTTCGTACATTTCATATTCGATGGTGGAAGAATTTCCCCAATATTGATCACAAAGTTGCAGAAATTAAGTCTGTTATTCTCATAAATGAGAATGCACTTGGATTATACAACTTGCCGGAGGTCCATTATGACCCCAAGAATTTATTCGGCAATTCTAAGACTCAGTTAAGAGTTAAATATCCGAATATTTCGGAAGCATAGTTAATAAAGAAACTCTTAGAATCAATGAAAGGTTCTATTCTTGATTTATATGATGATATCACTCCGTCTTCCTCCCTACCTGTTGACGACAATATGTCAGTATTAGAATCATCAGCTGCTGATGACAGTATTGAAGATGATGATGAAGATCATGCTGGTTCACTACCGGATAGCCAGCCAATTGAAGAAGAACCCATGATGGTGGATTATATGGAGACTATGATTCATCTCCTTGAATCTAAGTCTAAAAATAAATAAATTTTATTCTTTTAGGATGTCAGAAGATATGTTCGAATCACCACAACAAGATTCTTCGGTAACAACCATCCAAAATCAACAGAGAAAATCTTATCCTTCGACCCACAGCTGACATATTTGTCACATCTATCCAGGCACCTACAGTGTCTTTGGTCGGCCATTTTCCATCAAATCACATCAATGGACCACTGTAAGTAGCCGCCTTACTTGTGTTAGGATTAATGCATTGAAGAAAAGGAAGATTCTCTGGGCCCAAACCCATCAAAGGTCTCTTTCCAGCCTCAATAATGGAGGCAACATTCAAAACAATCTCAATAATGGAGATGGATCAGCTCAACCGCCTCAATCATAGAGGCTTATCTTTTCCTTAGTGGTGGACTTCAAATTGTATTGAATCCCCCTTAGTTTTCTCCTTCTATATAAGGATATGTTTATTTTTGTTAAGGGATCATTGGAACATCGGAGGTTTCACTTGTACTCAAGGTTTTTTTGATTGCTTAGCTTGTTTGCAGTTTATTGTAAGTACTTTTATGATATTGTGAATAAGTATTTAAAGTTATTCTTTGCCTTTGTGAATATTATCCGCCTTCTGTTTTAATCTTCCTCCTCTCGCTATAATTGGTATCAGAACCATGGAAGGCTAAATAGTGAATATCTGGGATATGAAGTAGGATATCAGAGCTTTGCATAACCTTAGAGATGAAGACATCTTTATACCATCAAAAATGGCTAAGAGTTCTACATCGAAGATTTTTCAAAACCTCTCTTCCCTTGTCTGTCTGGGAAGTTAAATTACCTATAAAATGATGTACTATACAGGTAATTAAGGTGTAAACTGCATCTTCTTCACCAATAAAGGTTTGTCCAGATTCAGTTTTAATAACCTTCTTTGAATTATAAATTTCTTGTTGTTGTTCGTGGGTAAGAATATTATCCCACCAACCTTTGAGGGCACCAGAAAACCCTACTGTAAGCATTTCAGCAATACCTTGGTCTGAATTTTTATGTTGCCGACAAATGGTATAGCACATAAGCATTCTTCGACACATTTTGAAGATTAGGAATTCGGATGAACCATCTAAATTCCATTCATATATAGATCTGCCATCATATGATTTTTGATCTATATAATTGTTTTCTTCATACAATAGGTCCTGAGGTGTAGGCCTATGGTAATAAAATTTGTGGGTCATATCCCATTTCCGAGTAGATCTCTTATTATAATCCAATTTTTGAATACTCGGTTGTTGTATCATTTCCTGTAGTATTTCTTCAGTTTGACTGATATTGGTCAATCCTAATTGATTTGTAGGATCGGAGTCAATATCAGGAATAGATGGAGCTATTTCTCCAGAGATAGAGGAGGATGTTTCCAAGATCTCATTATCTGAAGATTGTTCTTCAACTACATTGATTTCTCCTAAATTGAGATTTTTCATACGGTCTAATAATAAAGAGATTAACTCATGATTATTATCCATTTTGAAGTTCCTTATGGGAACAAGAGGTTTGATTAGGGGTTTATTGTCCCCAAGTAAAGGTAATTTTTTAGAGGATGAATCATAAGGAGTATGATTATTGGCCTCTATTGAATCCTCAATTCTATTCAGTTGTTGACTAATAGTCTAAAGATTCATATTAGTAAAATTATTTTGTCATCTTATCTGATTCAGTGGACTAGTATTGTTGTCAGGATTTACAAAGACAACGGCTTTGATAGACTCCTTTGGTTTGTCTGTCGAAGTGCTTGGAAATTCAATCTTCAAAGGATCAGTAGGACGATGTACTGATTTTATTCTAATTCCATATTGAAGTTGCCAATCTTTCGTTAGGGTTGAAAGAGTTGGAGTTTGAGGTGAAGCTAAGGGTTGCTTCTGCTTCAATCTATAACGCATAAACCAAGCTACAAAAGACATAATAACATTATTTGTTTCCAAATAAAGGTTAAATTTTTTAGAGAATTCTTTTCGCTGAGCGTCCTCATAGGTTTCATAAAACCATCTTTTGAAACCTAGATTATTGGGGTGAAAAAATTCAGCTTTAATGGCTGCACAATCCACTTGAAACGGTGGTGGATCCCGACCTGAAATCTGTGTGGGTGTAAACATCATAGTCACAAATTGAATCCAGTCATTTCATTGGGAGTGGAAGAGGTTTTCTCATATTCCCATCCTGGGAGACACAGCTCCAAGGGTGGGGGAGACTTGCCGTGATGTAGTTGTGGCCTTTGTCCTCGCACTTCAGTTTGATGAGGCCCAGAATTTGTGCCAGATGACTCTTGATAGCCATAAAGATCATGGTACACCGGTCTCTCTTGCAGAGGCTGCAGATAGGAGGAGAAGGGGTATGATTTGTGATACAAAAGGAGATCAGCCAAGCACACTTGCTGGGGTTGTAGGTGAGGAGAGGAAAGTTTGGGACTCCTCATTGTCCTCATTAAAGTCAAGCAAAGTTAAAGGGGGGCATCATATCAACTGCAAGGAAGATTTACTGTGGGATCTTACTGATGAAAGTGAATGTAAATATGATACAAACTTTGTCCAGAACTCTGTGGGTATGGTGAGGGATACATCAATATCAAATTTAAGTCCTGGAAGTCCTCAGCAGATTACTTTTATGGTAGTTCATGGTGAGGGAAATACAGAGACTTCATTTAAAGTTGTTGGCAATGCGGAAAGATCTTCCTTTGACTATCCAGTAGTCATGTTAATGCATATTGCTGATGATGTGCAGCATGGACCACTGCCAAAGATAGTTGAGGACCTGGGGAGCTCTATTACCTCTCATGGAAGTTCTTGCACCCATGTTATCACAAGAACAGTAAGAAGAACTATAACTTTCTACACTGACTTGTGTTCTGGTGCTTAGATAGTGTCACCTGACTGGTGGAAAACAAGCTTCTGGGAGGGGAGATCTATTGGTGAGTCATTGTTTGTCCTACAACATGAAGATTTTGAGCCTAAGTACAGGTCTGGGGTAGAGATGTAGTTTTCAGAGCAGAAGTAAGCCGACATGCTTTGCTTAAGGGACACGATGTTTGCATAGACCACCATGTGCAGCCTCCAGTTGACACCTTAATGGTCTGTGTGGAATCTTCTGGTGGAAATGTTCTTTGTGGACTTGAAGACGTGAAAGAACCTGCACGGACAATTTTCGTAGTGTGTGACTTGTTGTATGGTTTTTTTGTGGTGGGTTGAACAATAGGATGAAGGGTCCACTGGTGGCTGCTATTACAGTACTGCATGTGTCTGCTATTCGAAGTGCCTTAGTGGCGCCTGCAGAAATGAGGTGCTGCTCTACCAACTATTTGCGGAATTTCAGTGGACTCAAGACTGCTGACTACTTCACTTATGCAGATCGAGCAAATGTTTATTGGGCAGGATACTTCACAAGTAGACCAGCTATTAAGGGTTATGTGAGAATGATGTGTGGCTACTACTTGGCTGCCAGTCAATTGGAGTTTCTTAAAGGGAGAGATGGTTCAAGGCCTTCAGGCCCTACAACAGCATCTCTGGCTGATGCTTTGGCACTCGCTCAACATCATGATGGAGTTAGTGGAACTGAAAAGCAGCATGTGGCCATTGATTATGCAATTAGACTCTACATTGGCTATTCAGAGGCTGCAGAGTTGGTTGAGTCTTCACTCGCTTGCTTGATAGAGTTGAACAAGAGCTCTGGATGCAGAAACCCATCAACCAAATTTGCACAGTGACCTCTTTTAAACATTAGCTATTGTCCTGCATCGGAGGCACAACTTGCCAATGGAAATGATCTGGTTGTTGTTGTCTACAATTCTCTTATATGGAAGAGAGCGGATATTGTTAGAATACCGGTCACCAGTGCGTCAATTATTGTGAGGGATGCTGAGGGAAAACAAATTGAGTCACAGCTACTACCAATTGCTAATGTAGCATTGGGCATGCGGAATTTCTATGTCCAGGCACAGTTGGGTGTGTTGCCAATTGATATTCCCATGGATTGGCTTGCTTTTGCAGCAAGTGTACCTCCTCTAGGTGTCCGAACCTATGTTGTTTCAAGTTCCGAAAGTACAGGCCCAAAATCGATTCTATCAGAGGTTGAAACGTCTGTAGGACATAACAGTGATTCTATACGTGTTGGGCAAGGACATCTAGTACTTACTTATGCTGCTATTGATGGGAAACTAATCCAGTATCATCATACCACAAGCTCGGTGAAGCCATCTCTCCAGCAGTCTTATAAATATTATATAGGAGATGATGGTAGTGGTGCGAATCCTCAGGCTTCTGGTGCCTATATATTCTGCCCAAATGGTTCTGTTGCTATAAAACCGGAGCCAAAGGCAGGTTGCACTATTTTCCGGGGCCCAGTTTTGGATGACGTGCGTCAGAGAAGTAAACCATGGATATCACAGATCACACGAGTGTACCAAGGGAATGAACATACTAAATTTGAGTTCCCTATTGGGCCTCTACCAGCGGCTGATTTCATTGGCAAAGAAGTTGTTACTCAATTTATGAATACAATGATGACCAATTAAGTATTTTTCACAGATTCTAGTGGACGTGATTTTATTAATAGGATTCGAGATTATATGCCAGCTTGGGGCCAGCAAGTATCCATCGATCTGCCTTTTCGCACTACTTCTGAGCTTGAAGACAAGCTCGTTCTTCCAGAAAGTGTAATATTATGCACACGATAACATTATTATTTTACTTTTTTTCTTCAATTTAATTTATTTTATTTCAGTTTTAGGCCACAGGGGTATTTTTGTAATATTTTATCCCAAACCCTAACGGGGACCCTATTTAAGGAGTAAGAGTAATGAGAAATGCAAACATTGAGAAATAGGTTAAATCTAGTGTAAACATACTTAAGAGTTCTCCTCAACGAGCTCTAGGATTTTCAAGCTTCTATTTGGCTTGATCTTCGTTCACCATGTCTGCCTACGAATCCATGTGTCAAATCTGGGACCATAACACCTTGCATATATATTTTTATGAGAAATAATTTTTCAAAATTTCCTAAAAAAAAATACCCTAACAAGGCGGTATAGGTGTTGAATGAAATTTATTTTAGCAAAAATTGCCTCAGCACATAATTTTTCTAGTAAGAATTTTCAACAAGAAAATAATTTTCAAAAAACATGATGCACTAATGGTCTCTGAAGTCGTATTTTTACAAGAAATATTTTTCCAACTTTCCTGAAAAAAATAATGTAACAAGGCCGTATAGTTGTAGAAAGTAATTTTTTCCATAAAAAAAATTGTTTTACCAAGAAATTTTCCTTGTAAGATTTTTCAGCTAGAGAAGTGTTTGTAGGAAAAATGAGGCACTAATGGTCCCTGGAGACGTATTTTTACTATATTACTTTTCCAATGGTTCCGAAAAAAATGTAGTGACAAGGCTTTACATTTTTACAAAGTAATTTGTCTGATCCAAAATTGCCTTACCACAAAATTTTCCCTGTAATAATTTTTAGCTAGAAAAGTAGTTCTAGGAAACATGAAGCACTAATGGTACCTGGAGAATTACTTTTACAAGAAATTATTTTTCAATGTTTCCTGAAAAAATGTACTAACAAGGCCTTATAGTTGTAGAAAGTAATTTTTTTCAGTAAACATTTTCTTACCACAAAATTATCCTAGTAAGAATTTTAAGCAAAAAAAATGTTTCAAGGAAACATGAGGCACTAATGGTCCCTAGAGACATATTTATTCTAGAAATACTTTTCCAACATTTCCTGATAAAATACGCTAACACGGGCTAAATTGTAATTTGTTTGAAAAAAATTGCCTTATCAAAAATTTTCCTAATAAGAATTTTCAGCTAGAAAAGTGCTTCCAAGAAACATGAGGCACCAATGGTCTTTGATATGTATTTTTAGTAGAAATATTTTCAAAATATTTTTTTTAAAAAAAAGCACTAACAAGGCATTATAGTTGTAGAAAGTAATTTGTTTCAGCAAAAATTGCCTTACCATAAAATTTTCCTAGTAAGAATTTTTAGCTAGAAACGTGTTTGCTTGAAACATGAGGCACTAATGGTCCCTAGAGACATATTTTTACTAGAAAATATTTTCCAACGTTTCCGGTAAAAATGCACTAACAAGGCCATATAGTTGATGAAAGTAATTTCTGTACGCAAAAATTGCCTTACCACAAAATTTTCCTAGTATGAAATTTTTAGCTTGAAAAGTGTTTCTAGGAAACATGAGGCACTTGTGGTCCCTGGAGATGTATTTTTACTAGAAATAATTTTCCAACGATTCCTGAAAAAGTGCACTTACAAGGTCTTATAGTTGTAGAAAGTAATTTGTTCAAATAAAAATTGTCTTACCACAAAAATTTCCTGGTAAGAATTTATGGCAAGAAATGTGTTTACAGGAAATGTGAGGCACTCATGGTCTCTGGAGACGAGGCGTATTTTTACTTTCTTTTTAGTTTTTATATATTAGGTTTTGCAATCATCGGGAAGAAAAGGGGGAGGCAGGGGGGATTTTTAACAGAGTGTTGCATAAGTCATTTCTTACAAAAATATAGCCCATAACGCATGATTGGCCGATAAATCACTTTACAAATCACCTACGATTGTTTGGTCAGCTTTTTGTAAATGGGCAAAATAATGGCTTGTTCGACACGGGTAAATATCCCACCGCACGTTCAACTTTGAGATTTTATTGAGCATTTGTTATTCTCTTCAAAAGGTTTGGATCCATAGGTCATTTGCATCTTTAACATGTTTCAAACATGCATATCCATATTTAGAACTTGTTAGGATCAATCAGAAATCTTTTTCTTGTAGAATTCCAAGCTATTAGGGTTGAACCAGTGGAATTTCAAAAATTTAAAGAACAAAATTATGTTCATTTGTGGTGTGTGAATAAATTTTCTTTACTTACATTTGTTATTGTTTTTAATTTTTTCCATACATAAACTCTAAAACTTTCATTTTGTTGTGATCTATTTGACGTATCTTTTTTTTTTTTTACGAGAGATAAAAGGAAAGTGAAAACTCAAGTTTTGATCTAAGAAAAAAGTATACATCTAAAAAAGAAAATGCACAAATGTAGAGAGAGATAGTTCCAAAAATTCTCTGTAATTTTTAGGGATTGTAAACTCTTTTTAGTTTTTAAATATTAGGTTTTGCAATCATCGTGAAGAAAAGGGGGATGCGGTGGGGATTTTTAAATGAGTGTTGCATAAGTAATTTCTTACAAAAAATAGCCTGTAACGCATGATTTGCCGATAAATCACTTTACAAATCACCTACGATGTTTAGGTCAATTTTTTCTTAATGGACAAAATAATGGCTTGTTTGACTCAGGTAAATATCTCACCGCACGTTCAACTTTGAGAATTTAATGAGCATTTGTTATTCTCTTCAAAAGGTTTGGATCCATAGGTCATTTGCATCTTTAACATGTTTCAAACATGCATATCCATATTTAGAACTTGTTAGGATCAATCAGAAATCTCTTTCTTATAGAATTCAAAGCTATTAGGGTTGAACCAGTGGAATTTCCCAAACTTGGAGAACCAAACTTTTGTGTTCATTTGTGGTGTGTGAATAAATTTTCATTACTTACATTTTTTATTTTTTTTATTTTTTCCATACATAAACTCTAAAATTTTCATAATGTTCTGATCTATTTGCCTTACTTTTTTTTTGTTTACGAGAGATAAAGGGAAAGTGAAAACTCAAGTTTTGATATAAGAAAAAAGTATACATCCAAAATGGAAATGCACAAATGTAGCAAGAGATAATTCCAAAAGTCTTTGTAATTTTTAGGGATTGTAAACTCTTTTTAGTTTTTATTTATTAGATTTTGCAATCATTGGGAAGAAAAGAGGGAGGAGGGGGGGATTTTTAACTGAGCATAGCATAAGTCATTTCTTACAAAAATATAGCCCGTAACGCATGATTGGCCGATAAATCACATTACAAATCACCTACGATTGTTAGGTCAACATTTTGTAAATGGGCAAAATAATGGCTTGTTCGACTCGGGTAAATATCCCACAGCACGTTCAACTTTGAGAATTTAATTAACATTTGTTATTCACTTCAAAAGGTTTGGATCCATTGGTCATTTGCTTCTTTAACATGTTTCAAGCATGCGTATCCATATTTAAAACATGTTAGGATCAATTAGAAATCTTTTTCTTGTAGAATTCTAAGCTATTAGGGTTGAACCAGTGGAATTTCAAAAATTTAAAGAACAAAACTTTTATGTTCATTTGTGGTGTGTAAATAAATTTTCTTTACTTACATTTGTTACTGTTTTTAATTTTTTCCATACATAAACTCTAAAACTTTCATTTTATTGTGATCTATTTGACGTATCTTTTTTTTTTTACGAGAGATAAAGGGAAATTGAAAACTCAAGTTTTGATCTAAGAAAAAAGTATACATCCAAAAAATAAAATGCACAAATGTAGAGAGAGATAGTTCCAAAAAGTCTCTGTAATTTTTAGGGATTGTAAACTCTTTTTAGTTTTTAAATATTAGGTTTTGCAATCATCGTGAAGAAAAGGGGGATGCGGTGGGGATTTTTAAATGAGTGTTGCATAAGTAATTTCTTACAAAAAATAGCCCGTAACGCATGATTGGCCAATAAATCATTTTACAAATCACCTACGATTTTTAGGTCAGCTTTTTGTTAATGGACAAAATAATGGCTTGTTTGACTCAGGTAAATATCTCACCGCACGTTCAACTTTGAGAATTTAATGAGCATTTTTTATTCTCTTCAAAAGGTTTGGATCCATAGGTCATTTGCGTCTTTAACATGTTTCAAATATGCATATCCATATTTAGAACTTGTTAGGATCAATCAGAAATCTCTTTCTTATAGAATTCAAAGCTATTAAGGTTGAACTAGTGGAATTTCCCAAACTTGGAGAACCAAACTTTTGTGTTCATTTGTGGCGTGTGAATAAATTTTCATTACTTACATTTGTTATTGTTTTTAATTTTTTCCATACATAAACTCTTAAATTTTCATTTTCTTTTGATATATTTGCCTTATATTTTTTTTTATTTACAAGAGATTAAGGGAAAGTGAAAACTCAAGTTTTGATCTAAGAAAAAATTATACATCCAAAATGGAAATGCACAAATGTAGAGAAAAATAAATCCAAAAAGTCTCTATAATTTTTAGGGATTGTAAACTCTTTTTAGTTTTTATATATTAGGTTTTGCAATCATTGGGAAGAAAAAGGGATGTTTAACTGTGTGTTGCATAAAGTCATTGACTACAAAAATATAGCCCGTAACGCATGATTGGCCAATAAATCACTATACAAATCACCTACGATTTTTCGGTCAACTTTTTATAAATGGGCAAAATATTGGCTTGTTTGACTCAAGTAAATATCCCACCGCATGTTCAACTTTTAGAATTTAATGAGCACTTTTTATTCTCTTCATAAGGTTTGGATCCATAGATCATTTGCATCTTTAACATGTTTTAAGCATGCATATCCATATTTAAAACATGTTAGGATCAATTAGAAATCTATTTCTTATAGAATTCAAAGCTATAAGGGTTGAAAAGTGGAATTTCCCAAACTTGGAGAACAAAACTTTTGTGTTCATTTGTGATTTTTGAATAAATTTTCTTAACTTACATTTGTTATTGTTTTTAATTTTTTCCATACATAAACTCTAAAATTTTCATATTGTTTTGATCTATTTGCCTTATATTTTTTTTTGTTCACGAGAGACATTGGGAAAGTGAAAACTCAAGTTTTGATCTAAGAAAAAAGTATACATCCTAAATCGAAAAACACAAATGTAGAGAGAGATAATTCCAAAAAGTCTCTGTAATTTTTAGGGATTGTAAACTCGTTTTAGTGTTTATTTATTAGGTTTTACAATCATCGGAAAGAAAAAGGGGGGGGGGGATGGATTTTTAACTTATTGTTGCATAAGTCATTTCTTTAGAAAATATAGCCCGTTACGCATGATTGGCCGATAAATCACTTTACAAATCACCTATGATTGTTAGGTCAGCTTTTTGTAAGTGGGCAAAATAGTGGCTTGTTTGACTCGGGTAAACATCCCACGGCACGTTCAACTTTGAGAATTTAATGAGCATTTGTTATGCTCTTTAAAATGTTTAGACCCATAGGCCAGTTGCATCTTTAACATGTTTCAAGCATGCTTATCCATATTTAAAACATGTTAGGATCAATTAGAAATCTCTTTCTTATAGAATTCAAAGCTATTAGGGTTGAACCACTGGATTTTCCCAAACTTTGAGAACACAACTTTTGTGTTCATTTGTCGTCTGTAAATGAATTTTCTTTACTTACATTTGTTCTTGTTTTTAATTTTTTCCTTACATAAACTCTGCAATTTTCATTTTGTTGTGATCTATTTGCCTTAATTTTTTTTTTGTTTACGAGAGATAAAGGGAAAACGAAAACTCAAGTTTTGATCAAAGAAAAAAGTATACATCCGAAATGGAAATGCACAAATGTAGAGAGAGATAATTTCAAAAAGTCTCTATAATTTTTAGGGATTGTAAACTCTTTTTAGTTTTTTATTTATTAGGTTTTTCAATCATCGGAAAGAAAAGGAGGGGGGGGGGGGGGATTTGTATCTAATTGTTGCATAAGTCATTTCTTCCAAAAATATAGCCTGTTATGCATGATTGGCCGATAAATCACTTTAAAAATCACCTATGATTGTTAGGTCAACTTTTTGTAAATGGGCAAAATAATGGCTTGTTTGACTCGGGTAAATATCCCACGACACGTTCAACTTTGAGAATTTAATGAACATTTTTTATTCTCTGTAAAATGTTTGGATCCATAGGTCAGTTGCATCGTTAACATATTTCAAGCATGCATATCCATATTTAAAACATATTAAGATCAAGTAGAAATCTTTTTCTTATATAATTACAAGCTATCAGGGGTGAAATATAGGAATTTCCCAAACTCGAAGAACAAAACTTTGTGTTCGTTTGTGGTGTGTGAATAAATTTTCTTTACTTACATTTGTTATTGTTTTTAGTTTTTTCCATACATAAACTCTAAAATTTTCATTTTGTTGTGATCTATTTGCCTTATCTTTTTTTTTGTTTACGAGAGATAAAGGGATAGTGAAGACTTAAGTTTTGATCTAAGAAAAAAGTATACATCCAAAATGGAAATGCACAAATGTAGAGAAAGATAATTCCAAAAAGTCTCTGTAATTTTTAGGGATTTTAAACTCTTTTTTGTTTTTTATTTATTAGGTTTTGCAATCACCAACGATTTTTAGGTCAGCTTTTCATAAATGGGCAAAATAATGGCTTGTTTGACTCGGGTAAATATCCCACCGCACGTTCAACTTTGAGAATTTAATGAGCATTTGTTATTCTCTTCAAAAGGTTTGGATCCATAGATCATTTGCATCTTTAACATGTTTTAAGCAAGTATATCCATATTTAAAACATGTTAGGATCAATTAAAAATCTCTTTCTTATAGAATTCAAAGAAAATAGGGTTTAACTAGTAGAATTTCCCAAACTTGGAGAACAAAACTTTTGTGTTCATTTGTGGTGTGTGAATAAATTTTCTTTTCTTACATTTGTTATTGTTTTTAATTTTTTCCATACATGAACTCTAAAATTTTATTTTTGTTGTGATCTATTTGCCATATTTTTTTTATTTTATTTTACGAGAGATAAAGGGAAAGTGAAAACTCAAGTTTTGATCTAAGAAAAAAGTATACATCCAAAAAGGAAATGCACAAATGTAGAGAGAGATAATTCCAAAAACTCTCTGTAATTTTTAAGGGATTGTAAACTCTTTTTAGTTTTTATATATTAGGTTTAGCAATCATCGAGAAGTAAAGGGGGAGGCAGAGGGGGGGGGGGGGGGGGGGGGGGTATTTACCGTTGTGTTGCATAAGTCATTTCTTACAAAAAATAGACTGTAACGCATGATTGGCCGATAAATCACTTTACAAATCATCTACGATTTTTAGGTCAGCTTTTTGGTAATGGGCAAAATAATGGCTTGTTTGACTTGGGTATATCTCACCGCACATTCAACTTTGAGAATTTAATGAGCATTTATTATTCTCTTCAAAACGTTTGGATCCGTAGGTCATTTTCATCTTTAACATGTTTCAAGCATGCATACCCATATTTAAAACTTGTTAGGATCAATTAGAAATCTCTTTCTTATAGAATTCAAAGCTATTAGGGTTGAACCAGTGGCATTTCCCAAACTTGGAGAACAAAACTTTTGTGTTCATTTGTAATGTGTGAATAAATTTTCATAACTTACATTTGTTATTGTTTTTAATTTTTTCCGTACATAAACTCTAAAATTTTTATATTGTTTTGAACTATTTGCCTTCTATTTTTTTTTGTTTACGAGAAATAAAGGGAAAATGAAAACTCAAGTTTTGATCTATGAAAAAAGTATACACCCAAAATGGAAATGCAAAAATGTAGAGAGAGATAATTCCAAAAAGTCTTCGTAATTTCTAGGGATTGTAAACTCTTTTTAGTTTTTATTTATTAGGTTTTGCAATCATTGAAAAGAAAAAGGGGGGGGGGGGGGGGGGGGGGGGGGGGATTTTTAACTGATTGTTGCATAAGTCATTTCTTCCAAAATTATAGCCTGTTCTGCATGATTGACTGGTAAATCACTTTACAAATCACATATGATTGTTAGGTCAACTTTTTGTAAATGGGCAAAATAATGGCTTGTTTGACTCGGGTAAATATCCCACGACACATTCAACTTTGAGAATTTAATAAGTATTTGTTATTCTTTTTAAAATGTTGGGATCCATAGATCAGTTGCATCTTTAACATGTTTCAAGCGTGCATATCCATTTAAAACATGTTAGTATCAATTAGAAATCTCTTTCTTATAGACTTCAAAACTATTTGGGTTGAACCAGTGGAATATCCCAAAATTCCAGAACAAAACTTTTGTGGTCATTTGTGGTGTGTGAATAAATTTTCATAACTTACATTTGTTATTGTTTTTAATTTTTTCCACACATAAGTCTAAAATTTTCATATTGTTTTGATCTATTTGCCTTATCTTTTTTTTTTTTCTGTTTACGAGAGATAAAGGGAAAGTGAAAACTCAAGTTTTGATCTAAGAAAAAAGTATACATCCAAAATGGAAATGCACAAATGTAGAGAGATATAATTCCAAAAAGTCTTTGTAATTTTTAGGGATTGTAAACTCTTTTTAGTTTTTATTATTAGATTTTCCAATCATTGGGAACAAAAGAGGTAGGAGGGGGGATTTTTAACTGAGTGTAGCATAAGTCATTTCTTACAAAAATATAGCCCGTAACGCATGATTGGCCGATAAATCACTTTAAAAATCACCTACAATTGTTAGGTCAACATTTTGTAAATGGGCAAAATAATGGCTTGTTCGACTCGGGTAAATATCCCACCGCTCGTTCAATTTTGATAATTTAATGAACATTTGTTATTCTCTTCAAATGGTTTGTATCCATAGGTCATTTGCATCTTTAACATGTTTCAAGCATGCATATCCATATTTAAAACATGTTAGGATCAATTAGAAATCTCTTTTTTATAGAATTCAAAACTATTTGGGTTGGACCAGACGAATTTCCCAAACTTGGAGAACAAAACTTTAGTGTTCATTTGTTGTGTGTGAACAAATTTTCATTGCTTAAATTTTTTATTGTTTTTAATTTTTTCGATACTTAAACTTTAAAATTTTCATTTTGTTTTGATCTATTTTCCTTATTTTTTTTGTTTACGAGAGATAAAGGGAAAGTGAAAACTCAAGTTATGATCTAAGAAAAATGTGTACATCAAAAATGGAAATGCAAAAATGTAAAGAAAGATAATTTCAAAAGGTCTCTATAATTTTTAGGGATTGTAAACTCTTTTTACTTTTAATATATTAGGTTTTGCAATCATCGGGAAGAAAAGGGGGAGGCGGTAGGGGGGGGGGGGGATTTTTAACTGAGTGTCGCATAAGTCATTTCATTCAAAAATATAGCCCGTTATGCATGATTGGCTGATAAATCACTTTACAAATCACCTATGATTGTTAGGTCTGTTTTTTGTAAATGGGCAAAATAATGGCTTGTTTAACTCGGGTAAATATCTCACTGCACGTTCAACTATGAGAATTTAATGAGCATTTTTTATTCTCTTCAAAATGTTTGGATCCATGGGTCATTTGCTTCTTTAACTTGTTTTAAGCATGCATATCCATATTTAAAACATGTTAGAATCAATTAGAAATCTCTTTCTTATAGAATTCCAAGTTGTTAGGGTTGAACTAGTGGAATTTCCTAAACTTGGAGAACAAAACTTTTGTGTTCATTTGTGGTGTGTGAATAAATTTTATTTACTTACATTTGTTATTGTTTGCAATTTTTTCCATACATAACTCTAAAATTTTCAATTTTTTGTGACTTATTTGCCTTATCTTTTTTTTGTTTACGAGAGATAAAGGGAAAGTGAAAAGTCAAGTTTTCATCTTAGAAAAAAATATACATCCAAAATGCAAATACACAAATATAGAGAGAGATGATTCCAAAAAGTCTCTTTGATTTTTAAGGATTAGAACCTCCTTTTAGTTTTTCTTTATTAGGTTTTGCAATCATTGGGAAGAAAAGCGGGGGGGGGGGGGGGGGTGGAGGTGGAGAGATTTTTGACTGAGTGAAGTATAAGTCATTTAGTTAAAAAATATAGCCCATTACGCATGATTGGCCGATAAATCACTTTATAAATCACCTATGATTGTTAGGTCAACTTTTTGTAAATGGGCAAAATAATGGCTTGTTTGACCCGGGTAAATATCCCACCGCATGTTCAACTTTGAGAATTTAATGAGCATTTGTTATGCTCTTCGAAAGTTTTGGCTCCATAGGTCATTTGCATCTTTAACTTGTTTCAGGCATGCATATCCATATTTAAAACATGTTAGGATCAATTAGAAATCTCATTCTTATAGAATTCCAAGCTATTAGGGTTGAACCAAATGAATTTCCCGAACTTGGAGAACAAAATTTTTGTACTCATTTGTGGTGTGTGAATAAATTTTCTTTACTTATATTTTTTATTTAATTTTATTTTTTCCATGCATAAACTCTTAATTTTCATTTTGTTGTAATCTATTTGCCTTATGTTTTTTTTGTTTACGAGAGATAAAGGAAAAGTGAAAACTCAAGTTTTGATATAAGAAAAAATTTTACATCCAAAATAGAAATGCACAAATGTAGAGAGAGATAATTCCAAAAAGTCTCTGTTATTTTTAGGGATTCTTAATTCTTTTTAGATTTTATATATTAGGTTTTGCATTCATCGGGAAGAAAAGGGGGAGGCGGGGAGGATTTTTAACTGAGTATTACATAAGTCATTTCTTACAAAAATATAGCCCGTTACGCATAATTGGCCAATAAATCACTTCACAAATCACCAATGATTGTTAGGTCAACTTTTTGTAAATGGTCAAAATATTGTCTTGTTTGAGTTGTGTAAATATCCCACCGCACATTCAACTATGAGAATTTAATTAGCATTTGTTATTCTCTTCAAAAGATTTGGATCCATAGGTCTTTTGCAACTTTAACATGTTACAAGCATGCATATCCATATTTGAAACTTGTTGGGATATATTAGAAATCTCTTTCTTATAGAATTCAAAGCAATTAGGGTTGAACTAGTGGAATTTCCGAAACTTGGAAAACAAAAATTTGTTGTTCAATTGTGGGGTGCGAATAAATTTTCTTTACTTACATTTGTTCTTGTTTTTAATTTTTTTCCCATACATAAACTCTAAAATTTTCATTTTATTGTGATCTATTTGCCTTATTTTTTTTTATCAACGAGAGATAAAGGCAAAGTGAAAACTAAAGTTTTGATCTGAGAAAAAAGTATACATCCAAAATGGAAATGCAAAAATGTAGAGAGAGATAATTCCAAAAAGTCTTTGTAATTTTTAGGGATGATAAACTCTTTTTAGTTTTTGTTTATTAGGTTTTGCAATCATCGCGAAGAAAAGGGGGAGGCGGGGGGTGGGGGGGATTTTTAACTGAGTGTGGCTTAAGTCATTTCTTACAAAAATATAGACCGTTACGCTTGATTGGCCAATAAATCACTTTACAAATCACCTATGATTGTTAGGTTAGCTTTATTTAAATGGGCAAAATAATGGTTTGTTTGAGTAGGGTAAATATCCCACCACACGTTCAACTATTAGAATTTAATGAGTATTTTTTATTCAATTCAAAAGGTTTTGATCCATAGGTCATTCACATCTTTAATATGTTTCAAGCATGCATATCCATATTTAAAACATGTTAGGATCAATTCCAAGCTATTAAGGTTGTACCAATAGAATTTCCCAAATATGGAGAACAAAACTTTTGTGTTCATTTGTGGTGTGTAAATAAGTTTTCTTTAGTTACATTTGTTTTTGTTTTAAATTTTTTCCCTACATAAACTCTAAAATTTTCATTTTTTTGTGATCTATTTGCCTTATCGTTTTTTTTGTTTACGACAGATAAACGGAAAGTGCAAACTCAAGTTTTGATCTAAGAAAAAAGTATACATCCAAAATGGAAATACAGAAATGTAGAGAGAGATAATTCATAAAAGTTTCTATAATTTTTTGGGATTGTAAACTCTTTTTAGTTTTTGTATATAAGGTTTTTCAATCATTGGATAGAAAAGGGGAGGCAGGGGGGATTGTTAACTGAGTGTTGCATAAGTCATTTCTTACAAAAATATAGCCCGTAACACATGATTAGCCTATAAATCACTTTACAAATCACCTCCAATTTTTAGGTCAACTTTTTGTAAATGGGAAAAATAATGGCTTGTTTCACTCGGGTAAATATCCCACCGCACGTTCAACTTTGAGAATTTAATGAGCATTTGTTATTCTCTTAAAAAGGTTTGGATCCATAGGTCATTGGCATCTTGTTTTTGTTCTTGTTTTTAATTTTTTCCTTCCATAATCTCTAAAATTTTCTTTTTTTTATGATCTATTTACTTTATTTTTTTTATTTACGAGAGATAAAGGGAAAGGTGAAACTCCAGTTTTGATCTAAGAAAAAAGTATACATCCAATATGGAAATGCAAAAATGCTTCCAAAAATTCTCTGTAATTTTTAGCGATTGTAAACTCTTTTTTGTTTTTATATATTAGGTTTTGCAATCATCGGGAAGAAAAGGGGGAGGAGGGGGGGTTTTTAACTGAGTGTGGCATAAGGCATTTCTTACAAAAATATAGCCTGTTACGTAAGATTGGCTGATAAATCACTTTTCAAATCACCTATGATTGTTAGCTCAAATTTTTGTAAAAGGGCAAAATAATGGCTTGTTTGACTTGGGTAAATATTCCACCGCACGTTCAGCTTTGAGAATTTAATGAGCATTTCATATTCTCTTCAAAAGGTTTGGATCCATAGGTTATTTGCATCTTTAACATGTTTCAAGCATGCATATACATATTTAAAACATTTTAGGAACAATTAGAAATTTCTTTCTTATAGAATTCCAAGCTATTGGGGTAGAACCTGTGGAAGTTCCCAAACATGGAGAACGAAACTTTTGCGTTCATTGTGGTGTGTGAATAAATTTTCTTTACTTACATTTGTTATAGTTTTTAACTTTTTCCATACATAAACTCTAAAATTTTCATTTTGTTGTGATCTATTTGCCTTATCTTGTTTTTTTTTGTTTACGAGAGATAAAGGGTAAGTGAAAATGCAAGTTTTGATCTAAGAAAAAAGTATACATCAGAAATGGAAATGCTGAAATGTAGAGAGAGGTAATTCCAAAAAGTCTTTTTAATTTTTGGGGATTGTAAACTGTTTTAGTTTTTATTTATTAGGTTTTACAATCATCGTGAAGAAAAGGAGGAGGCGGGTGGGATTTTTAACTGAGTGTTTCTTAAGTCATTTCTTACAAAAATATATCTTGTTACGCATGATATGCCGATAAATCACTTTACAAATAACCTATGATTGTTAGGTCAGTTTTTTGTAAATGGGCAAAATAATGACTTGTTTGACTCGAGTAAATATCCCACTGGACGTTCAACTTTGAGAATTTAATGAACATTTGTTATTCTCTTCAAAAGGGATGGATCCATAGGTCATTTGAATCTTTAACATGTTTCAAGCATGCATATCCATATTTAAAACATGTTAGGATCAATTAGAAATCTCTTTCTTCTAGAATTCAAAGCCATTAAAGTTGAACCAGTGGTATTTCCCAAACTTGGAGAATAAAAAATTTTGTGTTTATTTGTGGTGTGTGAATAAATTTTCTTTACTTACATTTGTTATTGTTTTTAATTTTTTCCATATATGAACTCTAAAATTTTCATTTTGTTGTGATCTATTTGCCTTATCTTTTTTGTTTTTTACGAGAGATAAAGGGAATGTGAAAACTCAAGTTTTGATCTAAGAAAAAAGTATACATCCAAAATGGAAATGCACTAATATAGATAGAGATAATTCCAAAAAGTCTTTGTAATTTTTCTAGATTGTAATTTCTTTTAAGTTTTTATATATTAGGTTTTGCAATCATTGGGAAGAAAAGGTGGAGGCGGGGAGGATTTTTAACTGAGTGTTGCATAAGTCATTTCTTAAAAAAATGTAGCATGTTACGCATGATTGGCCGATATATCACTTTACAAATCACCTATGATTGTTAGGTTAGCATTTTGTAATTTGGCAAAATAATGGCTTGTTTGACTCGGGTAAATATCCCACTGCACATTAAACTTGGAGAATTTAATGAGCATTTGTTATTCTTTTGCAAAGGTTTGGATCCAAAGGTCATTTGCATCTTTAACATGTTTCAAGCATGCATATCCATATTTAAAACATGTTAGGATCAATTAGAAATCTCTTTCTTATAGAATTCCAAGCTATTTGGGTTAAACCAGTGGAATTTCCCAAACTTGGAGAACTAAAATTTTGTGTTCATTGTGGTGTGTGAATAATTTTTTTTTACTTACATTTGTTATTTTTAAAGTTTTTTCCATATATAAAATCTTAAAATTTTCATTTTGTTGTGATCTATTTGCCTGATCTTTTTTTTGTTTACGAGAGATAAAGGTAAAGTGAAAACTCAAGTTTTGATTTAAGAAAAAAGTATGCATGCAAAATGGAAATGCACCAATTAGAGATAGATAATTCCAAAAAGTCTTTGCAATTTTTAGGGAATGTAAACTCTTTTTAGTTTTTATATATTAGGTTTTGCAATCATTGGGAAGAAAAAGGGGGGGGGGGGGGGGGGAGATTTTTAATTGAGTGTTGCATAAGTCATTTCTTAAAAAAATATAGCCCATTACACATGGTTGGCCGATAAATAACTTTCCAAATCACCAATGATTGTTAGGTCTGCTTTTTGTAAATGGGCAAAATAATGGCTTGTTTGACTCGGGTAAATATCCCACCAAATGTTCAACTTTGAGAATTTAATGAGCATTTGTTATTATCTTCAAAAGGTTTGGATCCATAGGTCTTTTGCATCTTTAACATATTACAACCATGCATATCCATATTTAAAACATGTTAAGATCAATTAGAAATATCTTTCTTATAGAATTCAAAGCTATTAGGGTTGAACCATTGGATTTTCCCAAACTTTGAGAACACAACTTTTGTGTTCAATTGTCGTGTGTAAATAAATTTTCTTTACTTATATTTGTTCTTGTTTTTAATTTTTTCCTTACATAAATTCTGCAATTTTCATTTTTTTGTGATCTATTTGCCTTAATTTTTTTTATTTATGAGAGATAAAGGGAAAACGAAAACTCAAGTTTTGATCAAAGAAAAAAGTATACATTCGAAATGGAAATGCACAAATGTAGAGAGAGATAATTTCAAAAAGTCTCTGTAATTTTTAGGGATTTTAAACTCTTTTTAGTTTTTACATATTAGGTTTTGCAATTGTAGAATTTATGGAAAAGTGAAATACTTCATTGACATCAATAACTTGTTGTAATCAGAGTACATGAACCTCTATTTATACTAGAGTAAGGTAGTAGAGTCCAATTACAATAAAACTATCCCTTGTCCCAATTACACCCAAACTCTAACACTTAAGGTAAGTCCTAACATAATTAGGTAACTCAATATTGATAAAAAAACAAATATAACTTAAACTAAAACTCTTCTTGGTCATGACCCTAAGATAAAGATACTTTGTGAGTCCTTCTTGATCTTCCAATTGATGTGACAAAGATGTCAGCTCATGGTAATCATTGTGGGAGTTATGGTCCCAGATCTGACACATGGATTCGTTGTTAAGGTTCCGGTTCGGCCATGGGGAATTGAAGAACAACATGGCAGAATTGTAGGGAGACATGGGGAGGAAGATGAAAATCAATCGAAAATCCTAGAGCTTGTTGAGGAGAGCTCCAAGTCTGTTTAACCTAAATTTAACCTAAAATCAATATTTCCCTTTCTCATTGCTCTTACCCCTTAAATAGGGTTCACCCTGTTATGGTTTAAGATAAAATATTACAAAAATACCCCTATGACTTAAAATTGAAATAAATAAAGTAAATGAAAGAAAAAGAATAAAATAATAATGTTATTGTGTTCATAACATTACATCCCCCGGAAGAACGAGCTTGTCCTCAAGCTCGAAAGTAGGGTCTGTAGGCCGACGTCTGCACCTGTTCCCAAGTGGCATCTGCGATAGCTATGTCCGCCCTCTAGACGCTCAAAACCGGAACATTCCCTCTAGGATTTTTTTTATTCTTCTTCTTCTTATTATTATTATTATTATTATTATTATTATTATTATTATTGTCAACTGTAGGAAAGCGTGCCGAATGTCGCTACATCTCGCCCAATAGCAACACTGCCCTCCCTCAGTCTGAGACATGTGTGAAAGAGTCCCTCACGGCAGCCCCCCAATGGCAAAGTTGCACAGCTTACCCATTGCCAGCATGGCAACAACAACATCATGTCCAGCCCCCAAGGAATGAGTAGACTCAGCAGCACTAACCCCCTCCCGTTATTGCACTAGGAAATACTCAGTGGCCTGAAACCATCACGATTGTCACCCCTTGGCCTAGCCTCTTCCATTGTTAGATTGTAGTCATTTATATCTGAACCGTTGAGTTCCAAGGGCTGAGAGAAACCGTCATCACCGCTGAAGTCCATGGAAGCAAGCCCCTTAGAAGCACCAGTCTCATAATCCTTTGGAATAGAAATAATCTCGCCGTAGGAGCCAAAATGCTCTTCCAAAGCACCTCAAATCTCATCTTCTCCTAGAGAGTTATCAAACCCACGAAAGTATATAGTCTTCCCCTGCTCAACTTTACCACTTTTCTTATATGAGTTGTTATCATTGCCGCTAGGAGGAGTGTATGAGCCCCTTTCGTGAGCAAGATCAATCCTCGCACCACAGCCTAAAAGGTCGTGACCCTTCAATTCAAGAGTCTTTTGTGCCACCTCTTCTGTAGCAAACTCAGCATGCCCAAAACCTCGAAAACGACCATCTCACGTACAACAAATCGAACATCAACAACTTTACCTGCATCTTTGAAGAATTCCTCCACATCAGGACGTTCAACAGTGAAGGACAAGTTGCCACAAATAGTGTTTTTGAACCGGTTGTTGGAGCTTGAGGAGTGACAACAGTTTGAGGAGTTTTCGTTGCAGATTTTGTAGCAGTCTGCTTTCCTGTAGAGGCATCTTCCCTTACATTCTGGAATGTCTTGTCTTCATAGTCCATCAAGTACTGCCTAAGGGGGAGTTATTCAACAAAATGAAAATTTGATCTTGATCTTGATCTTCATCTTATGCATCTACATGATCTTCATCTTCAAAATGGGTGTTAGTGTGGACAACTTCATCTTCGAAATCTTTGAAATAGGGTGTTAGTGTGGACAACTTCATCTTCATCTTCATCTTAGAAATTTAAAATCATTGATTTTATTAATTATAAAAATGAGCTAATTAAACCAAGTGTTTGAGTTAACAATATTTTAATTACCACTATTAAATCACTAATACAATAGAGTAAATAAAAAAAATTATGATTAATAAATAAAAAATATTACATTAATAACATAAGATAGATTTGCATTGTATTAATTAATAATATATTTTGAAAAAATTAAAAGTAATTAATTAATCAAATGCATACTTTAATTATATTTTATTTACCAGAGAGTTAAATATGAAGTTTAATATAGTAATAAAATTAAAAAAATAATAAATAAATACATATACAACTTTGAAAATAACTTAAAAAAATTATTCAAATAACAAGTTCGTGCCTTTAATATTACAATCAACGAGTTACAAGTTTAGTACATATAAATTACGCATGTTCAAAAGTAATAAGAGTAAACCATCATTTATCGTTTCACATGGATGTCGATATGACATCTCGAAATTGTGCGGCTCTTGTGGATTCTAATGCACTCTGCCTTCGAATGCTTGTTACTTGGCTAGCCACATCCTCAAGATCATCGCAATCGTCACTGTCTGTATCATCCATTGCACCTAATTGGACCGCATCACCTCCACCACCGAGCTATCATCATCTTCAAATATATCATCATAATCTTCTCCACGTATATAATTGTGCAATATGCAACAAGCATGTACAATTTTCACCTGGATCTTAAAATAAAATGGAGGAGTGCCTTTTAACATTTGAAATCGAGCTTTTAAAGCACCAAAAGTTCACTCAATAATATTCCGTAAAGATGAATGTCTTCGGTTGAATAATTCTTTTTCATTTCTAGGAATATTATCTCCAAATTCTTGCAGATGATATCGGGTTCCTCGATATGGAGCCAAAAATCCCGGAAGATTTGCATAACCAGCATCGACTAGATAATATTTTCCTATAATAAAAATTATATACCACATAAAATAACTGAAGATAAAATAGATAAAAAATTACTGCATAAAAATATATTACTTACCTTCAAGTACAAAGATTTTATCTCGACGAGTCAATGCATCCTTCAGTACACGGGAATCGGCTGCTAACCCCTCCCATCCAGCAAGTACATAAGTGAATTGCTTATCAAATGAACATGCTGCCATCACATTTTGTGAGAGATAACCTTTTCTATTCCAAAACCTTGGTTGATCTTCAAGTGGAATGTTGGATTTGATATGAGTTCCATCAATAGCTCCAATACAATCCTAATTATACATTTTCAATTAATATTTACTAACTTTGTATATTAATCTAAAATTATTTAGTTATAGGAAGTGATGTTACCTTGTAGGGATAAAACATTGAATTTGTTAAAATCTTCGAGTGTGTGCGTTCCGAAGGCCGTTTGACGTAATCAGTGTGAAGTTTGAGGATTGCATCCAACACCTTGTTGAAATACTTATTGTCCAGTTTGATCTATCAAATATCTCTGCTATGACACTATACACTTGTCCTTGACCAACAGTTAGAAGGAAATATGCAAGTTGTTCTTCAACTGAGATGGTCTTTGTGGCTGATAAAAACCCTTTACTAGTAAGTATATCTGCGAATTTGTGAAATACCAGTTGGTTCATCCTGTACACTTTCTGAAATTTAACTGGAGATTTGTCTAGTGCCTTTTGCAAATACAATGGACCATTCATCCCACAGGAACGTGGTACACGTCTGTTGCAATGGTACATATTGTATCTTTCCATGGTGATCAACAAAGTTGTGAATGCAACCATAGTTGCAACATTTTCATCGTCTGTCATAGTATCCATGGAAATCCACAAATTCAATTGCCTAAAATTCATAAACACAAGTAAACTTAAATCTTCAATCATAACCTATTTGCAATCACACCTATAAACAACCATATTTATCCACATTCCCACATCCTACATTCAACACATCCTACATTCATCGACATTCCCACATCCTACATTCAATCACATCCTAGATTCATCCACATTCCACATCCCACATTCAATCACATCCTACATTCATCCACATCCTACATTCAATCACATCCTACATTCATCCACATTCCACATCCATACTCAAAACACCATATTCATCTATGCAATATATAAACACAACAGCATATCAAATTTAAATACAAACCATACTAATAAGTCTTGCAACGTCATAATTCAAATATCATGTCTACTACATAACAATATTCCAAAAAACTAGTGTATTTATAACGCATTACAATCAGTTTTCAAAACAAAATTTAAGCCACTCGACCCGCTCTTCCACTGTCATTTCCATAAACATGACCTTCTTAGTTGGTGTATCCAACCATGAAGGAGCACGATACTTCAATTCTGTAGGCAAGTCCGGGATTTCCCTGAGGGCTTTGACGCAATCTCTTACAATATCGTCTTTCATCATGAAATTCTCAAATGTCTTAGCAATTTGATCTATTGCATCAAAGATTCTTCTACTAGTGTCATTATCGGGCATTTCGGTTCTCTTTCTACGACGACTTGAAGATGACTGTTTACTTCTTTCAGATTGATTACCTAGAGACTCATCCATGCTTAATAATGGTGATGGATATCAACATCCTCTGGCTCATCCATCGGGACATGGTCCGATTCACGGATCACCTCATCACCCTGATCGACAAAGGTTGTAGCTCCTGACCCTACAACTATTGTGTTTCCCACCACCATAGCTAATTTGTCATACAGGGGGCAGCCTTCACGTTTGTACTTCTCAGCATCTTTATGCTCCTACAAGAATAAAACATCATTTAGACGTCTTGGAATAGAGTTATACTAACGCGGAAAACATAAAAAATATTTTATAGTACATCATGTAGTCGAGCCATACAAATTTACTGACCTTTATGTAATCAAGCCATACAGAATTACATGCAGTAACTCGTTGTGTGGTTGCATCCCAACCAAACCCACTAGTGTTGATACAACTCGTTACCATTTGGTATGTTTTCTTCCATGCTCTTGTTCAATTCTTCACCTACTCAACAGTTTTTTTCATGATTGTGTCTTCATTGAACTTATTTACACAGTCCATGTATACCTCATGCTTCCACACCCCGTTAGGCAACTTGTTCCCTAGATTGACCTGCTCGACCAAGAGATTGAGCATTTTGCTATCATCATCGAATGTCCAAATAACATATGTTCGGCCACTTGATTGTCTTCTTGTAGCCATGTATAATCTAAATCTGAGACGGTCCTCACGAAAAAAACTTTATCAGACAACCTTTACTCATCACAGAAACACAAACCATAAAAAAAAATACCAACACAAACCATAAAAAAATACCATGTGGTGGATATGTATAATACCCAAATCTCCTCACCACATGGCAAAATCATTCCATAGCACTTCAAAAACTCTCAACAACATTCTCACACATTTCAAAATTAATTAAATTATTTTCACTAATGCAGATGCACTAAACAATGAAAACACACACATCAAGTCCAAATTCACTGAAGACCCCTGGTAGAGCCCCATATAATTTCGCAGTCACTATGAACTGTACCTCGTCAGTGATGGGGGTCGGGTTTCGTAGGCTAATGGATGCCCGTGTAAGCAACTCAACCTTGTTTGAATTGGCCTAAAAACCCCTTGTGATCTGTATGCGTTATCTTTTTATTGTTTATCTTTTTCTTGTTTTCGAGAGAAAAATGAAAAGTGAAAGCTCAAGTTTTGATCTAAGAAAAAGTATACATCCAAAATGGAAATTCACAAAAGTAGGGTGAGATAATTTAAAAAAGTATCTGTAATTTTTAGTGATTTTAAACTCTTATTAGTTTTTGTATATTAGGTTTTGCAATCATTGGGAAGAAAAGGGGGAGGTGGGGGGGAATTTTTAACTGAGTGTTGCATAAGTCATTTCTTACAAAAATATTTCCGGTTATGCTTGATTGGCCGATAAATTACTTTACAAATCACCTATGATTGTTAGGTCTACTTTTTGTAAAAAGGCATAATAATGGCTTGTTTGACTCTGGTAAATATCCAACTGAACGTTCAACTTTGAGAATTTAATGAGCATTTGTTATTTTCTTTAAAAGGTTTGGATCCATAAGTAATTTGCATCTTTAATATTTTTCAAGCATGCATATCCATATTTAAAACATGTTAGGATCAATTAGAAATCTTTTTCTTGTAGAATTTCAAGGTATTAGGGTTGAACAAGTGGAATTTCCCAAACATGGACAACAAAACTTTTGTGATCATTTGTGGTGCGTGAATAAATTTTCTTTACTTATTTTTGTTATTGTTTTTAATTTTTTCCACACAAAAACTCTAATTTTTTTATTTTGTTGTGATCTGTAAGCCTTATCTTTTTCTTGTTTACCAGAGATAAAGGAAAAGTGAAAACTCATGTTTTGATCTAAGAAAAAAGTATACATCCAAAATGGAAATGTACAAATGTAGATAGAGATAATTCCAAAAAGTCTACGTAATTTTTAGGGATTGTAAATTCTTTTTAGTTTTTATATATTAGGTTTTGCAATCATCGGGAAAGAAAAGGGGGAGGGGGGGGGGGGGGGGGATTTTGAACTGAGTGTTGCATAAGTCATTTCTTATAAAAATATAGCCCGTTATGCATGATTGCCCGATAAATCACTTTAAAATTCACCTATGATTCTTAGGTTAGCTTTTTGTAAATGGGCAAAATAATGGCTTTTTTGACTCGGGAAAATATCCCACCGCACGTTCCACTTGGAGAAATTAATGAGCATTTTTTATTCTCTTCAAAAGGTTTGGATCCAAAGGTCATTTGCATCTTTAACATGTTTCAAGCATGCATATCCATATTTAAAACATGTTAGGATCAATTAGATATCTCTTTCTTATAGAATTCCAACCTATTAGGGTTGAACCAGTGGAATTTTCCAAAATTCGCGAACAACAATTTTGTGTTCATTTGTGGTGTGTGAAAAAAATTTCTATACTTACATTTGTTATTTTTTTTAATTTTTTCCACACATAAACTCTAAATTTTCATTTTTTTGTGATATGTTTGCCTTTTCTTTTTCTTGTTTAAGAGAGATAAAGGGAAAGTGAAAACTCAAGTTTTCTTCTAAGAAAAAAGTATCCATCCAAAATGGAAATGCACAAATGTGGAGAGAGATAATTCCAAAAAGTCTCTCTAATTTTTAGGGATTGTAAACTCTTTTTAGTTTTTAAATATTAGGTTTTGCAATCATCGAGAAGAAAAGGGGGAGTGGGGGGGATTTTTAACTGAGTGTTCCATAAGTCATTTCTTACAAAAATATAGCACCTTATGCATGATTGACCTATAAATCACTTTAAAATTCACCCATGATTGTTAGGTCAGTTTTTTTGTAAATGGGAAAAATAATGGGTTGTTTGACTCGGGTAAATATCCCACCGCACGTTCCACTTTAAAAATTTTATGAGCATTTTTTATTCTCTTCAAAAGGTTTAAATCCATAGGTCATTTGCATTTTTAAATGTTTCAAGCATGCATATCCATATTTAAAACATGTTAAATTGAATTAGAAATCTCTTTCTTATAGAATTCCAATCTATTAGGGTCGAACCAGTGGAATTTCCCAACCTTGGAAAACAAAACTTTTGTGTTCATTTGTTGTGTGTGAATAAATTTTCTTTACTTACATTTGTTATTGTTTTTAATTTTTTGCTTACATCAACTCTAAAATTTTCTTTTTGTTGTGATCTATTTTCCTTTCTTTTCCTTGTATACGAGAGATAAAGGGAAATTGAAAACTCATGTTTTGATCAAAGAAAAAAGAATACATCCAAAATGGAAATGCACAAATGTAGAGAGAGATAATTTCAAAAATTATCTGTAATTAGTCATTTCTTTCTAAAATATAGTCAGTTATGAAAGATTGGCTGATATATCACTTTACAAATCTCCTATGATTGTTTGGTCAGCTTTTTCTAAATGGGCAATATATTGGCTTGTTTGACAAGGGTAAATATCCCACCGCACATTCAACATTGAGAATTTAATGAGTATTTGTTACTCTCTTCAAAAGGTTTGGATCCGTTGGTCATTTGCATCTTTAACATGTATCAAGCTTGCATATCCTTATTTAAAACATGTTAAATTGAATTAGAAATCTCTTTCTTATAGAATTCCAATCTATTAGGGTCAAACAAGTGGAATTTCCCAACCTTGGAAAACAAAACTTTTGTGTTCATTTGTTGTGTGTGAATAAATTTTCTTTACTTACATTTGTTATTGTTTTTAATTTTTTCCTTACATCAAATCTAAAATTTTCTTTTTGTTGTGATCTTTTTTCCTTTCTTTTCCTTGTGTACAAGAGATAAAGGGAAATTGAAAACTCAAGTTTTGATCAAAGAAAAAAGAATACATCCAAAATGGAAATGCACATATGTAGAGAGAGATAATTCCAAAAAGTATCTAAAAAATTAAAAACAATAAAAAATATAAGTAAAGAAAATTTATTCACACACTACAAATGAACATAAAATTTTATTCTACAAGTTTGGGAAATTTCACTGGTTCAACCCTAATAGCTTGGAATTGAATAGGAAAGAGATTACTAATTGATCCTATCATGTTTTAAATATGGATATGCATGTTTGAAACATGTTAAAGATGCAAAAGACCTACGGATCCAAACCTTTTGAAGAGAATAACAAATGCTCATTAAATTCTCAAAGTTGAATGTGCGGTAGGAAATTTACCAGAGTCAAACAAGCCATTATGATGCCCATTTACAAAAACTAGACCTAACAATCATAGGTGATTTGTAAAGTAATTTATCGGCCAATCAAGCATAACCGGCAATATTTTTGTAAGAAATGACTTATGCAACACTCAGTTAAAAATCTCTCCCCCCCCCCCCCCCCCCCCCTTTTCTTCCTGATGATTGCAAAACATAATATACAAAAACAAAAAAGAGTTTAAAATCACTAAAAAATACATATACTTTTTTAAATTATCTCACCCTACATTTGTGCATTTCCATTTTGGATGTATACTTTTTCTTAGATCAAAACTTGATTTTTCACTTTTCATTTTTCTCTCGAAAATAAGAAAAAGATAAACAAGAAAAAGATAAGGCATACAGATCATAACAAAATGAAAATTTTAGAGTTTTTGTATGGAAAAATTAGAAACAATAACAATTGTAAGTAAAAAAAATTATTCACACACCACAAATGAACACAAAATTTTTGTTCTCCAAGTTTGGGAAATTCCAGTGGTTCAACCCTAATAGCTTCGAATTCTATGAGAAAAAGATTTCTGATTGATCCGAACATGTTTTAAATATGTATACGTATGCTTGAAACATGTTAAAGATGCAAATGACCTATGGATCCAAACCTTTTGAAGAGAATAACAAATGCTTATTAAATTTTCAATGTTGAACATGCGGTGTGAGATATTTACCCGAGTCAAACAAGCCATTATTTTGCCTATTTAAAAAAAGCTGACCTAACAATCATAGGTGATTTGTAAAGTGATTTATCGGCCAATCAGGTGTAACAGGCTATATTTTTTTAAGAAATGACTTATGCAACACTCAGGTAAAAATCCCCCCTGGCTCCCCCTTTTCTTTAAGATTATTGCAAAACCTAATATATAAAAACTAAAAAGAGTTTATAATCCCTAAAAATTATAGAGGAATTATCTCTGTCTACATTTGTGCATTTCCTTTTTGGATGTATATTTTTTTCTTAGATCAAAACTTGAGTTTTCACTTTCTCTTTATCTCTCATAAGTAAAAAAAAAGATGAGGCAAATAGATCACAACAAAATAAAAATTTTAGAATAAATGTATCAAAAAAATTAAAAACAATAAAAAATATAAGTAACAAAAATTTATTCAGACACCACAAATGAACACAAAATTTTGTTCTCCAAGTTTGGGAAATTCCACTGGTTCAACCCTGATATCTTAGAATTCATCAAGAAAGAGAGTACTAATTGATCCTAACATGTTTTAAATATGGATATGCACGTTTGAAACATGTTAAAGTTGAAAATGACCAATGGATCCAAACCTTTTGAAGAGAATAACAAATGCTCATTAAATTCACAAAGTTGAACGTGCGGTGGGATATTTACCTCAGTCAAACAAGCCACTATGTTGACCATTCACAAAAAGCTGACCGAACAATCATAGGTGATTTGTAAAGTGATTTTTCGGCCAATCATGCGTTACGGGCTATATTTTTGTAAGAAATGACTGAAGCAACACTCAGTTAAAAATCCTCCCCCTCCCCTCCCACCCACCCCCCCTACCCCCTCTTTTTCTTCCCGATGATTGAGAAACCTAATATATAAATTCTAGAAAGAGTTTACAATCCCTACAAATTACAGAGAGTAAAACCCAAGGGAAAAAAGAAGATATTTAGAAAAACCCATAAAATTCCAAGAATCAGGAAAAGGTAAAATATTAAACATATCCGCTCACGATCCACAAGAATGGACAAATGTATTAGATTTATGGAAAAACCAAGTAGTGTCAGACTTTATTCAGAATTTTCAATATGTGGATGCAGAAGAGATGCATTGGTACTTAGAAACCTTTTTGGGAGAAAGTGTAAAAGCTTTATGGGAAAGTTTTAAAAGAGAAAATCAAGAAGAATTAAATCATATGATATCTTTAGGACCTAATCCTTATAATTTTGTTAATAACCAAATTCTAGATATATTACATTACAAAAAGATGCAGTAATCCATCAAGAACAACGAAGTCTTTATAATTATAAATATGTTAAAAATTTCTTACAAGACTATTTTTACTACACTTGTATATCAGGAAACGCTTTTAATCAAGAATTAGGAAGAAAATTGTTTAGAAACTTCCTGGAGCTTTAAGAAAAGAAATATCAAAAAAATGGTTAGAAATAGAAAAACAAAACCCTTCTACTCTAATTACCATAGGACAAAGAACATAGTTTATTATGACATTCCTTCAAGAAAAATGCACAGATATTCAAAAACAAAGACAACTTAAGGGAGATGACTATGGGTTTTGTAAACAGATATACACTACCCAAGCTTATGGAATAAAGGACTCCGATGAAAAACCCAAAATAATAAAGAAAACTTTTAAAAAGGGATATTTCATTAGAAGATCAAAAAGTAGGAAATTGTTTGACCCCTCTAACTTGTGAGGCAATTGAGATTTGATGATTTGTTGCTTCAGGAATGATTAGATCTTAAGAAGAACGTTGGACTAAATTAAATGCAACCGATGTTTAGTTTCATCGATCTCTCTAACTCTTAAGGCTACAGCTAGATTAAACCTTTAGCACTTGTCTTGGGTTGTTTAGTAGTTAGGGTTAATTGGATCATTTGTTTTCTAATTAACTACAAAAGGAGAGATAAGAAGATAGTTCCAACGGTGAATATTCAAGTGTGAATTGATATATGCTTGCATCAATGATCAATTGTGAAATTCCGATGGTGGATGTTGACTTAGACCAAGGTTTGTTCTTTTGATTGATTTCGAGCCTTTAATTTGAATTGTTTCTTTGTTGTTTTTCTTAAAAGTGTTTTCGTTATACTCAAACCCCCCTACCCCCGCCGCCCCATCCTTGTTCACGAAGCATAAAATTAGATTAATCACTCTTCGTGGGATCAATCCTTACTCGCACTGCTACATATATTTTTAGGAGTATAGGTTTTATTTTTGGGTGCCTGCAATAGCACACCAAATTTTGGCGCCGTTGTTGGGGAGTGATTCTAGTTGATTTTTGTGCTTCTTGTGATCCTTATTTCGTTCTTGAAATTTTAAAAAAAAATCGTTAGTTTTTCCTATTTAGGATTTTTAGAATTTTTATTTTTTTTTCGTTATTCTAGATTTTTTTTGCATGCTTTAGTAGAGTTCCCTTGATTGCTTATGATTGTATTTCGATCTTCTAATCAAGGTGATTTGCAGTGCATTCCAGAAATAGAGAGAATTTTGCGTAGGTTAAGGAGAGAAAGTCGGAGGAATTCTGAAGAGAACAATCTTGCTCTTGATTCCCCATTTGATAGCGAATCTGATATAGAGGAGGAGGAAATCATGGCTGGAAATTGAACTTGGAAAGAGCTTGCAGCCCCTGATTTGAATTAACAACCCTTATGCATAACGTTCCCTACTTTAGATGCTACTACTACATTTGAATTAAAATCTAGACTAATACATTTCTTGCTCACTTTTCATGGTCTTGCAGGTGAAGATCCTCGCAAGCATCTAAAGGAGTTTTATGTGGTATGCACCAGTATGAAACCCACGGGGGTGACTGAAGAGAAAATTAAATTACGAGCCTTTCTATTTTCTTTGAAGGATTCGACTAAGGATAGGCTCTATTATCTACTCTCTGGGAGTATTACCACTTGGGACAAGATGAAGAGATTTTTTTTGGATATATATATATATATATATATATATATATATATTTTTTTTTTTTTTTTTTTTTTGTTGAAAAACTTCTGTGAACTTTGCTCATTGATTTATGTATTGAATAGATTGTTGGATTTAGGATCCAATGATAAGGTCCTCGACCAAGATGGTGGGAGAAAGAAGAAGAGGAGAAGAAAAGAGAGGAAGAAGGAAGAGAGGAGAAAAGAGAGAGAGATGGCTAAAGAGATGGAAAGAGAGAGAGTTTGGGAGAGAAGTTTAAGGATGAATTTGAGAGAAGAGGGAAAACTTAATGATCAACCCCATGCCTTGAGCATCTATTTATAGTTGATGAAGGAAGTTTATAATGATTACAATGTCCCTAGGGTTACAAACTCTCAAAATGGAAAGACATAAGTACACATACTTCATCTTCTTTAATTACACCGTTGTGCCATCCTTGAATACCTTTAAATTACATCCTTTACCACCTCCTTGATGTGGGAAAGTTATTTACCTTAATGCCACTTTGAGATGTCTTCCAACATAGATTATTTATTTTTTGAGACAGTCAATTGAATAGATTGTAAAACAACCTTGTATTAAAAATGCAGGGGTTTCTTGTTTGAAAGATGAAATTTCCCCTTTTTTGATGAATGGGTTACATAGATCCATCCACTTGTTGATCAATGCTGATTTTTGTTTTGATGCACCTCTTACCTTGTTGCTGGTATGTGTGTGTTAGATCTCTACATGTTGTTCATGTGGCCATTTTATCCTCACTAGGAGTTGTTTGGTGATGCTCCTGTTCCTTGTCAAGTTGCTCCTGCAGGACTACTAGTTAGGGGTTGAAGTTAGGTGAGCTTTGATCTCTTCTTCTACTATATGCTAATGGAAATGTTCTGGCAGGCTAATTCAGCTCCCTGTAGTTATCATAGATTTTGCTAGAACTTGTGAGATCTTGACTTATGGAGCCTTTTATCTCATAGTGCTTTCAGTGAGTGTGTACATACTAGCCTATTTGTTCTTTAAAAATCACATGTAAAGTGGAAAGAGATTTTTATATCTCTAGTGCTAAGTTGATTCCAATCACTTAATATGTAGTCTGAATTTCATGCCATTGTTGTCTAAAACAACCCGAATAATGTCCCAAAAATACATTATTGGATTGTCATATCCAAAATTTAAGATCAAGTGTTCTAATTTTTTTCTTATTATACAATAGACCAGCATAATTTCCAAGGGGTGAAGGAGCATTAGTTGATGTGTTTGTCTCTTTTACTGCACCACCTAGATGAGTCATGGTAATTTCTTGGGCATGGCTTCTTCATTAGGTACTTTACTGAATTATTCTATTGCTCCAGTTTTATGTAACCTCCAGAACATTAAAATCTCCAAATCTTTGTGGACATTCAGTTGTCATAACCTTGCTTACATGATGTTTTTGTTGTTCTTGACAAGGATAGGAGGATTAATGTAACTTCTCATATTGATCTCATTGTGTATGCAGTGATGATCATCGGGAAAATGCCTTACGTCTATGCAGACAATTATGGTGCTTCTTTTAGATGAGAGTGAGGATGTTCCGAACAAACTCTTACTTAATATATTGTCTGTACTAAGCAAGCAGAAAAGTGTGAGTTCTTGTTCTTGTTTATCTCTCCCTTTGTTTTTTGTTTTTAAATATCTTGTTTCTCTTGACAAGAATGGGAGGATTAATGTAACTTCTCATATTGACCTGATCGTGTATGCAGTGATGATCATCGGGAAAATGCCTTACTTCTATGCAGACAATTATGGTGCTTCTTTTTTTATGAGAGTGAGGATGTTCCAAACAAACTCTTACTTAATATATTGTTTGTACTAGGCCAGGAGAAAAGTGTGAGTTCTTGTTCTTGTTAATCTCTCCCTTTGTTTTTTGTTTTTAAATATCTTGTGACACTGGTCATGGTGCACATTTAAAAATGCAATCCTCATCTAGTCTCACGTTTAAGACAATACTTCTCTCGCAACCTCTTTTTAACGTATTTTATTTTGTGGAATTTGTGATGTTAGGATATTTCTATGGCTGCACAGATGCTTGCAATGAATGTTATACAACATTGTGCAGGAAAATTGGAACCTTGCATAAAGCAGTTTGTTTTGTCATCAATATCTAGAGATACCATTGTGCAGAATGGTCAGCTCAACTACCATGATGTTATTTATGATTTATATGAATCCGCTCTTCACATTCTCTCAGGCATCATTCCATACCTTATGGAAGAATTGTTGGTACCCATTCTAATCTCATACTTGTATCTTTGGTGCATTCAAAGCTATGGCATTTGAAATGGATTTAATCGATCTAACTTGCTCTTTTCGCCTTTAAACTTCTTAAACTCATTTTTCAAGATTATCAATCTGAAATGGTTTTCCTTTTGAATATTCTTATTTGCAGACAGATGAATTAAATGTGCATTTGAAAGCAGTAAAGCTACTTGGTGAACTATTTAGTTTGCCTGGACATGCTATCTCTGAAACTTTTCAGCCTTTATTCTCTGAATTTCTGAAGAAATTGACAGACAAACTTGTCGAAGTTTGTATTTCTGTGATCGAGCATGTGAAAGATTGTATACTTTCCAATCTTTCACGAGTTGAAGCTGCTCACATAATTGGTAGGGAAAGTTTTCTACCCTCTGCACCATGTTTTTGTTGCAGAAAGATGGATCTTGTGGTGTTTATTGATTCTTTATTTTGTACTTTTTTTCCTAGATGGTGTTACAATGTGGGACCCACCCTGAGGACGTGGGATGTCAAGAAGAGTCCTCACCCAAGCTAGCACGAGTTAAGAAGATAAAAAGCACAAGCTGAAATGAGTTAGAAGACTTGAAGATCAAGTGGGACCCACAAAGATACCATGAGCTGGAATCTTATCAATATGAGCTGGAAGATCATGTGGGACCCACAAGGATAAGGCCACGAGCAGGCCTCCTCCCTTATTTCCACATTGTTGAAGAAGAGTTATAGTTCAACTTATATTAGAACTCTATTAGATTGTGTTATCCTTTCATGATAAACTTATCTTAGAGAGTTAGAGTTGGAATGTAATTAGGACATTTAAAGGCTAATTGTATAAGAATTTTATCACTTCCTCTACTATAAATAGAGGTGTTGTAACTTGGAATTAATCAAGTTCTACAATTCTCTCTTGAGTAAATCTCTCTCTCTTTGCTTGCCACACACCTTGTTCCTCTTCTCTTCTTCTCTCTACCCGAGAGCCTTCTTCCCCTTTTCTCCTTTTTCTTTCTCTCTTCCCTTGCTCAGAATATTGGAAAAGGGATCCTAAATTCAACAGATGGATATTTTCCAACTGCCTTATCTGATAGGCTGTTAAACTATGATGAAAATTTTTGAAAGCAAGTTGTGGCCGCAATTTATGATTTAGCTTGTCTCAAGTTGATATCTATTCCAGCTGAGACGTCTAGACTTGTTGCAGAGCGCCTTTGAGACAAATCGGTACTTGATTGTTTTTTCTTATTTTCTATTTGTTAGCTTCAGTAGATAACTCCTTTCCCAACATTTCAGTTGCTTGTCAAAAGGTACACTATGGAGAGTCTAGCTGAACTATATAGCGTCTATTGTTTAAAGTATTCTGATGGATCAGTCAGTTCTAATGACTTTGACTAGATGTCGGGCAAGGTATTGAGATGCCTCTATGACAAAGATTTCAGGTATGTTCTTTGCTTTACTGAATTTACATTGGATTTTATTCTATAGTACTTACTTATTTTTTAACTTTGCCATTGAGGGATGTTGGGTTGAGCCTACTTCCACCCAAAATGACTAACTACTTAGGAGACCTATTGTTCAACCATATAACCCATTAACTTTACTTCCCATTTTTCAATGTAAGACTTTTCCCACTTGATACTCTGCTCACGTCCAAACTTTACAAATAACTGGCTTGAAACGTGGACACAAACCCTCAACGGGGAGCACAAACTTCTACTTCATGTAGCCCATAATATACACTCATACCTCATATGGAACCCACAACACAGAGACAATTTAGGGAACACAAATTGGGCCTCAGCCTGCGCACACAACTTGCTTTGATAATACTATTGGGTGTTAGGATGAGTCTCTGGTTCCATCCCAAAATAACTAGCCACTTATGAGGCATATTACTCAACCATATTAACCATTAAATTTTTTTGTCATTTTTCAATGTGGGAATTTTTCCCACCCAACAAGGGAAATATGGGTCTTGTTTGTGACACCACTTTCAGTCTTATAAACCACAGAGATTTATCTTCTCCCTATTTAACTTCTTTGTGCTCTTATAAACCACAAAGATTTATCATCTCCCCAATTAACTTCTTTGTGATCTTGTAGTAGTTGTGTTTTGTTAGAATATTTTTCTTGGGCTGGTATGATATTGTTTCAAGGCAATCACACCACTTAAAGGACAGAAACAACTAATATCTTTTTAAAATTAGTTTAGTGACTTTTTGTGGATATCTTAGGTAAACTAACAACCAGTAAATTCACAAATAGTAATAGTGAAAATTGATGTTACAAAACATCTTAAGAAAACTAGTCTTCTTTATTGATTCTCAGATTTGTCTTCGATTTTTAGTAAATAATGTGATTGAGGGAATGGATGTTACCGAACATCTTACAAAAACTAGTCTTCTTTATTGAATCTCGGATTTTCTAGTTGTCTTGGATTTTCTGTTTTAATGTTATTAAGGAGAGTTTATTTTGGTTTAGTGTCAAAATTTGAACAAAATTCTGGTTTAAGAAAATGTCCAAAAAGAGATTTAAGTTACAAAGTTGAGTTCTTTTCTATTGTGTTGAAAAAAGTTCTTGTTTCATAATTACTCTATGAATATGATTGTCATTCAATCTGATAAATTTAGTTTTGATTTCAATCTAAATACAAGAATAGATGAAACTGATTTCAATCTATCTACAACAAGTTTTCAAAGTCTATCTACCAAGAATTAATGAAAAGGACATGAAGAATAGTGTGTTCATTCTCCTTAGAGTATGTGATGTTTTGAGCTTTCAGTTGTGTCTTGAGGTTTGTGCCAATCTGGTTTATGAGAAATAAAACCTCTTTTCTTTAGTCCATCTCATGCTTCAGTAGTTAGGTGTTGCCCTCACGTGTGATTTCTTTTACAATTTAAAATGTGATAGCTTGCATTGGAAATTTGGGTTACCAATTTTTTGTGTAGCATTTGTGCCCAGAGAGTTTCTCTTTCTATAAATGGAGTATGTTTTTAAGACATTGTTCTACATTCTACAGATCAAAGACTATAGAAGCTGCTCTTTGTGGTTCTCTGACCCCTACTAGCATTTCAATGAAATATAAAGTTGTTGGAAGATGGGCTCAAGCCCACAATCTCAAAGCTAGAAGCATAAGGATGGCAAAGTGGTTATTTATGGTATGTTCCATAAGGATGACATGAAGATATAAATACATTTATCTTAGTATGTCTTTTCATATATTGAGTTGTAACCCTCACACTGGTGCTCTCATTCATGAGGCATAGCAGGCATAATATCAGTGAGAGTAAATCACTCCTAGCCGCTAAGACATCTCTCCATACTCCAGTCTTAACTTGTTGAATTTATGGAAAACAAAATACTTCATTGACTTCATTAACTTATTATAATCAGAGTACATAAACCTCTATTTACAATAAAGGAAGGTAGTAGAGTCCAATTATATTAAAACCACCTTTGTTTCAATTACACCTAAACTCTAACACTTAAAAATAAGTCCTAGCATAATTAAATAACTCAATATAGATAAAAGACATATATAACTCAAACTAGAACTCTTCTAGGACGTGACCATAATATAAAGATGCCTTTGTGAGTCCTTCTTGATCTTCTAACTTATGTGATAAGGATGACAACTTGTGGTAATCATGGTGAGTCCTACTTCTTATGTGTTTGGGCCCATATTGTGGGCCTTCTTTGGTCGTGTGGTCCATCTTATAATACTCTTAAATATGTGGGCCTTCCTTGGTCATGTGGACTTGGGCCTATCTTCCAACACTACCCCTCAAGCTGGGGGTGAGAGAACAACGTGAACTCCCAACTTGCTACAAATTATGTATAGAATCTTTTTGTATAAAATAACACATCTTTCAATATGCCTTCATCTTCCGACACTCCCCCTCACATTATTACGTCCTTCAATAAGGCCTTGTTGGCATATTATAACTAAGAATAAAAATCACTCCAAGCCGGTAAGACATTGCTCCATACTCCAGTCCAAATGCTAGATGTAGGGCACACTCCGTCTTCTATAGGTAGTGTGTCTATCGGCATTCCTCTAAAGTATCCACCACCGTGTCCCTCCACAGGACAACGACTCTCAAGTGGTAGGAGTAATAAAAGCCATTACAGGGGGGGAAGTGGGTTTATTTATAATTGTGTCCCAATCCGGACACTGACTCTCATGGTATCCCAACCATGATATTTTTGAGAGTTAAATTTATCATGGTGTCCCAATCTGGGCACCGACTCTCATGGTGTCAACTGTGATATTTTTTAGAGTCAAATAAATTATGGTATGAGAAAAGGTACTGAGGCCACCTCTTCTTCAATAATAATGTCCCCAAAGAGACATAATAACTGTAGCTAAATATAACACGACCATCTTCCAACTCATATAACACAAACCAAAATAATAAATCTTGTAGAAGGACCCATGAAATAATCATAATCCAATATAAATACTTTTTCTTAGATGCAGAAGCTTCATCTTTTGTGCATCCCCTTTCTTGAATATTTTGGTCACATAAACTTATCCACAATATATGGAATAAAATACCTCTTTCTTGTACTTTTTCTACTTCTCCCCCTCAAGCTAGGAGGTAATGGCAGTGATCCCAGCTTGAACCAAATATCATAGATGCAGCCATAAGCCCAAATAACATAGATGTATAGATAAGCTCTAAAACCAAGGAGAAGTGAGATATTTTCCTGATATATCAACTCAAAAAGTGATGCAAAACAATTGGCATAAATTCGAATTTTTCAATACAACAGAATACCAGAATGACCTTTGATTCTTCCAATGCGAATATATCTTTAAATATAGATCAAATTGACATGAAACTTTCTCCTTCTGAAACTAGAATTAAATAAATTTCATCCAAGTTTAACTTCACTTCATAAAATATAATTATCAGAAGATAAATAATCTAATAGATTTCTATCTTTATCATCTGGCCGAACTAATTACTGTTTCTCCTTTTTTTCCAAAATGACCATTAACTATTCCAAGATCAATATCTCCTTAAAAAAACATCATACCAAAAATTGGTTAAATAGGTAAGAAAATATACTTACATATCTTTCTTTTGATATATAATTCTCCATATAAAGTCTCTTTCTTGATAGCAAAAAATACCTCGGAAGTTGAAGCTTTCTATTGCTGCTTGAAATTCTTTTTCAATCGAACCTTTGCTGTTTCCAATATTGATTTATCTTTTTAGATAAATCAGATAAAAAATTGGTTGATTAGGTAAATTAATATACTTACAGATAGTTCTTTTGATATATATTTCTCCATATAAAGTCTAGTTCTTGATACCATAAAATACCTCGGAATTTGAAGATTTTTTCTGCTGCTCGAACCATTTTGTAATCTGACCTTTTTCTCATTCAAATATCAATATCTCTCTGTATATAACTCCAATTGGAAAAAATAATTTTTCCTTGGAAAGTAGACTCAAATATATTTCTGTAAATATATAATTTGAAATATGAAAATCTAATTATTGAGTTAAAAAACGCAAATAAAACTACATGTGTAGGAACTGAAAAAAAACAACAAACCTAGACTTAGGGTTTAGGGTTTAGAGAAAAATATCTCATTATCTTTGTTGGTTGAACAAATCAATTCACAGAACCCACACTGATACCATTTTGAATTTATGGAAAAAATAAATACTTCATTAACTTCATTAACTTCATTAACTTATTATAATCAGAGTACATAAAACCTCTATTTATAATAGAGGAAGGTAGTAGAGTCCAATTACAATAAAACTACCTTTGTCCCAATTACACCCAAACTCTAACACTTAAAGATAAGTCCTAGCATAATTAAATAACTCAATATAGATAAAAGATAAACATAACTCAAACTAGCACTCTTCTAGGACGTGACCATAAGATAAAGATGCATTTGTGAGTCTTTCTTGATCTTCCAACTTGTGTGATAAGGATGCCAGCTTGTGGTAATCATGGTGGGTCCTACTTCTTATGTGCTTAGGCCCATCTTGTGGGCCTTCTTTGCTCGTGTGGCCCATCTTATAATACTCTTAGATATGTGGGCCTTCCTTGGTTGTGTGGGCTTGGACCTATCTTCCAATATAACTCATGCTGGATGGAGGGCACAACCCGTCTTCTGTAGGTAGTGTGTCTATCGACATTGCTCTGAAGTGTCCACCTCCACCACCGTGTCCCTCCACAGGACAACGACTCTCAAGTGGTAGAGTAATATATGACATTAATGGGGAAAAGTAACATAAATTTAATAATAAGTTCCTCTGTCATGGTGTCCCAACCTTTGACATTTGATATTTTTTACGGCGTATTAAGTTCCACCGTTCCTCCGTCATGGAATCCCAACCATTGACATTTTTTTATTTTTTTCATGAGGTATTAACTTCCTCCATCATAGAATTCCTACCATTGACATATTTGATATTTTTTTATGGGGTATTAAGTTCCCCCGTCATGGAATTCCAACCGTTGACATTTGATATTTTTTACAGGGAAGTTTCTCCGTCAAGGAATCCCAACAGAAAATATTTTTTATATTTTTGACGGGGACAAATAAATAGTGGTATGAGGCCACCTCTCCTTCAATAATAATGTCTCATCAAAAGAGACACAATAGCAGCTGAAATGGGTTTGGGCCCATATAACACGAACCAAAATAATCCAATGCAAGTATTTGTACCAAATAATATGTTGACCAAGGAATAATCTATCAATTTTTCAAAGTAATAATCCAGCTAGAGAAAAAAATTTATCGAGTCATGCCGAGTCAAATCGTAGACCAATATATCTGAGTCGCAATAGAAATATGTATAAGCTTTAGTCCAGACATGTATACCGAGGCAAAAAATAAGTGGCCCGAGTTAGGTTGACCCGAACCTGAGTTGACCCGGACCAAGTTGACTTGGCCCGAGTTGGTCTAGATTGACTCAGTCATGCTGGTGCTGCTCGACAGCAGTGAGATGGGTCAAAAACCGAGTTGGGTTCGCTGGGTGAACTCAGCCCGGTCCGAGTAGGGTGGAATGGGCGTGGCGAGGCGCTTGATTATGCAAGTTTTCTAACTTAGAAACTTTAATGTTGCTACAATATCTTCTTCCCCATCCGAACAGCAAAAAATCATAGGGAAACTTTCTGAATAACAATCAATCCAGCAGATTAATCAGCAATAGCAGTGGAGAAGAGTTTTTGAAAAATCTTTCTGAGGATATCCAACAGTAGAAGGAAAATTTTCGACTACAGCAGCACTGGCAACAGAACGTCTTCTTCCCCAATGCCAAAGCTGTAATGAACTCTCGATTGAAATAGTCCAGAAATGGCAATAAGATGGCGGAGAGATTGTTAGATTACCAGAGTTGGTGGGGCAGATACTTGTCCAAAAAAGGAAGTAGCAAAAATATAGTCTCGGACGGCAATCGGCAGGAACGCTCAATGACTTCCTTGTCGTGAGAAGTCGTCGTCTTCGGTACCAATCCAGAGAACTGATACAAAGAGATATTCCCAAAGGCTCGACAGATTTAATAAAAAATAGAAATAGAGTCTTCTTCTTCCCCGAAGATCTCTGATTTTTGAATAACATGGCGACAAACCAGCAAGATCAAACTCTTTTTGTCGATGCCTCAGAAAGTTTCAAAACACCGAGACAATGTCGTCTTCTCCAACAATGGCAATAAATCAGCAAGACCAACAGAGGAGATATCTTGCAGAGTAATATCCCGGAGAAGAAGCTTGATTTTTTTATTCACTCGAACAGGCAGAACCTTGAACTTGTGCTTGAAATAGTTTGTCAAGAACTTGGTACCAGCAAGCACAACATTATCCAATAATCAACAACAACAATATATTTGAATACGATTAATGATTCCCATAATCCATTGGCAAGGGATGGCAACGGTAGAACAAAAAAAAACTTTACTTGAAAAATCAAAAGCTATAGTTTGGGGAAGAAACTAACGAGAAAGAAGAAGAAAGAAGAAAACATACGAATGATGAAAGAAAAAAAAATATGGGTCTTTTTTTGGAATAAGAAAAACCATACTACGAGTCCTAAAAATTAAAGCTCTGATACCATGTTGATTTTCAAGACTCCATGGATTTAGCTCATGGAGAAAAAAGGAGTGAGACTCATTCGAAGAAAACTAGAGGAAGAAGAAGTTATGGACTTGATGTCCTAACCCTCCCCTTGAAGCTCTATTTATAGATTAATGAAACTACTGTATTACTATAATACCCCTTAACTTAGATTATAGGGTTTTAACTTTGGAACTTTAACTTAATTACATCAATGCCATCTCTTTGAGATGACTCTTTATTTACCATGTTGTCATCTATATCTCTTGGATGCATGGATCTTCCTTGGTCTTATGGGCTTGAGCCCATCTTCCAACACACTTGGATATGTGGGCCTTCCTTAGTCATGTGGGTTTGGGTGCTATCTTCCAACATCAGTCATGGTATCAAAATCCCTCCTCTGATTGATGAAGAAGATGAAGTCTACCATAAATGGGTCAAAAATGATAACATGATTATTAGTTGGCTTATTAATAGCATAGAAGAGCATGTCGCTAACAATGTGGTCTACTTGGAAACTTTCAAGGATATTTGGGACACATGTGCTAACCTCTATTCCAGTACCGCCTCCTTGCAAAGAGTGTATGATGTTTTCCAAAGTATGCTGGCTACCAAACAAGGAGATAATATTCATGAGTTTCTGGCCCAGTTTCATGGCCTTCTCCAAGAATGGAAAATAACTCAACCATACTCTACCGACATTATTGTTCAAGAAAAACAGTGTGAGGCCCTAGCAGCGGCTATTTGCCTTAACAATATTAAGTCGTATCTAGAGGTGGCTAAGACTCAGCTTCTTAGTTCCTCTGCCCTTCTCTCTTTTGATGACATCAGTGCTACGTTGTTACAAATTTGTGATCCATCTCCTTCTTCTCCGATTGATGCTTCATCAGCTATGTTCTCTGGTAATTGGGGTACATCATCCCCATTTCAGGGACGCGACAAAAATACAAGAGGAGGCCGCTATAGAGGTGGTCGAACAGGTCCGACCCATTCCCGCATTGAGCCTCAATTGTGAACTTACTATGGTGGTCAAAACCACCTTGTGGATTCATGTTGGAAACTCTATGGCAAGCCTAATTGGGCGACAACCAATCCAGCCTTAGTTAATGTTGAGAAAATGGAGGATAAGACTGATTCTCATTCAAGGAAGTTGACTAGTTCTACGAAAGACTATGCTGCAATTCAGAAGCTGAAATCCTTATTGGATCATTCCTCTACTCCACCAGGCCCAACTACTGCCCCTACCATTGCCTCAGTCCTTCCTCTTGGATCATTGACTTCGGGGCTTCCGAACACTTGTCAGGTAACAAACACATGCTTCATTCTCCATGTCTTCCTCATAAATTTGTCACTATTGCTAATGGTTCCCAAACCAAAGTGCTTGGCAAGGGTTCCTCCTCTCTTACCGCGTGTATTCCACTCCAAGATGTGTTATTTGTTCCTCAATTTCTGTTAAATTTTCTCTCCATTAGTCAATTAACCAAATAATTGAATTGTTCTGTCACCTTCTCACCATCTCCGTGTATATTTTAGGATCTAACTACGAAACTGGTAATTGGTGGCGGCCATGAAAAAAGGGGTATATACTATTTTACTCTTCCACCAGTAATTGCTATTTCATCTACTACATCTGAGGCTCAACTGTGGCACAACCGGCTTGGTCATCCATCTACCTTATCACTTCGTTCTTTAGTTCCATCTCGTAAATATTTGTCTAATTTCAATTGCGATGCATGTCAATTAAGTAAGCATGTTAGGAGTATATATTATCCTCGTCTTACAACTACTAGTACTGCTCTATTTGGATTAATACATTCTGATGTATGGGCCCATTTAAAGGTCTCTAACATTTCTCAGGTTCAATATTTTGTTAATTTTGTGGACGGTTTTACCCGAGTGACTTGGTTGTTTTTGTTTAAACAACGATAAAAAATTCTTTCTATTTTTAAAAACTTTCATGCAATGGTTCTAATGCAATTTGGAAAAAAAAAATCAAATCCTTAGATCCGATAATGCTAAGGAATATTTGTCTAATGAGTTTAAATCATTTTGTGAGGGTAATGGGCTTCTTCATCAAACATCATGTGACTATACCCCTCAACAAAATGGTGTTGCAGAAAGAAAGAATCGTCACCTCCTTGAAGTTGCTCGGGGTCTCCTCTACTCCATGAAGGTACCCTACTTTTGTTGGCCTCATGCTATCCTTACAACATGCTTTCTCATCAATAGGTTACCTTCATCAGTACTTAGAAATCAAACTCCGTATTCTATTTTGTTTCATGGTGAAGATTTGTTTTCTCTTCCTCTTAAAGTATTTGGTTGCACATATTTTGTTCATGATACTTCACCACTTAAAAGTAAACTTGATCCTCAGTCTCTGAGGTATATTTTTTGGGGGTATTCTTGAACTCAGAAAGGATATATTTGTTATAATCCTACATTTAAGAGGTTGATGGTATCTTGGGATGTGACTTTCTTTGAAGGCACTTCCTCACATCCTTCTATTCCTCACATGAGGCTCCTTCAGGGTTTACATTTCCTCCTACCACTCCATGCCTGCTTGAGCCGTTTAATGAAGATATTACTCAACCCCGTGAAGCATTCGTTGTCCCCTCACCTGTGGAGTTGTCTAATCCACATGAGGTAAGTCTTTCTCCTCCTCCTATGTTTGGGCCTGAATTTGATACTCGGCCTATTGCATTACGAAAGGAAACCCGTTCTTACACTATGTCTCATCCAATTACCAATTTTATGTCTTCTCATCGCTTATCTTCTGAGTGTGTTCAGTTTCTTGCTTCTCTTTCGTCTGTTTCCATACCACAATCCTATCAGAAGGCCCTGAAGCATCCAGGATGGAAGGCGGCTATGGATGATGAAATGCATTCATTACATGAAAATCAAACATAGACATTGGCATCTCTCCCAAAAGGGAAAGACCGGTTGGTTGCATATGGTTTTTTTTTTTATGAAACACAACCTAGATGGGTTAGTTGCTTGCCTTGTTGCAAAAGGTTATACTCAGTGCTATAGGATAGATTATGAAGAGACTTTCTCTCTAGTTGCAAAACTGAACTCGGTACGTATCATCATCTCAATTGCTGCTAACTCATCCTAGCCAGTATATCAGTTCGATGTAAAAAATACATTTTTAAATGGTGATATACGCAAATAAATTTATATGGTTCAACCACCAAGATATGTGGTTGAGGGGGAGTCCGTATGTCGATTAAAGAAAAGTTTATATGGGCTTAAACAGTCCCCTTGGGCCTGGTTTAATAAATTCAGTCAAACGCTTCTACGATTTGGCTTTCATAGGTGCTCGGTCGATCACTCAGTATATGTTAAAGATACTATCAAAGGGAAGAAATTATTGGTCGTGTATGTTAATGATATTATCTTGACTAGGAATGATGCTCATAGTATACAAGAAGTGAAGAATATGATATGTCAAGAGTTCAAGACTAAAGATTTGGGTAAGCTCAAATATTTTCTGCGTATAGAAGTCCTTCAGTCAAACCATGGAATAGTATTTTCTCAAAGAAAATATGTCTTGGATCTTCTTGAAGAAACATAAATGAAGGGCTATAGACCTGTTGATACACCTATGGATGTGAATGCCACAATTAGAGAAGATGTTGACATTGGAAAATATCAAAGACTTGTGGGAAAATTGATCTATCTTGCGGTAACTAGGCCAAATATATCATATGTTGTGAGCATGGTAAGTCAATTCATGCCCAAACCACAAATTACTCATTGGCAAGAGTTGGAGAGAATACTAAGATACTTAAAAGGTGCTTCAGGAAGGGATTGCTATATAAACAACATGGTCACTTCAATATAGAAGGCTTCTCGGATGCAGATTGGGTTGGATCACCCGATGATAGAAAATCTATGTCAGGGTATTGTACCCTTGTTGGGGGGAACTTGGTCACATGGAAAAGCAAAAAGCAAAACGTGGTTGCAAGATCTAGTGCTGAAGCAGAATACCGAGCTATGTCCCATACTGTAAGTAAACTTTTATGGATAATGAATCTTCTTACCGAATTGGGAATTTATAAAGGAGGCTCTATGGGCCTACATTGTGATAATCAAGCAGCTATTCACATTACGTCAAATCCAGTCTTCCATGAAAGAACTAAATATATTGAAGTGGATTGTCATTTTATACGGGAAAAGTTTCAAGCAAGAATAATTTCTCATAAGTATGTTTCATCTCAAGAGCAATTAGTTGATCTCCTCACCAAACCGGTTACATCTAAAATTCTATCTTATATAGGTGGCAAGCTAGGTATTTATGATGTATTTTCTCCTCCAACTTGAGGGGGAGTGTTGGAAGATGGGTTCAAGCCCACAAGCTCAAGGCAAGAAGCCCACACGTCAAAGGAGTGGCAAAGTGGTTATTTATAGTATGTTCCATAAGGATGGCATGAAGATGTAAATACATTGTCTTAGTCTGTCTTTTAATCTATTAAGTTGTAACCCTAAGGGTTTTTTAACACTATAAATAAGAGCATTGGCTAAGAGGTAAGGCATTCAAGCCTTTTCCTCTCTTAGAGAAATCTTCCAGCCACCCTCTCTTCTCCCTTGACGCATTCTCTCCTTCCCTTAATCCAAACTCTCCTCTCTAACGTCCTTTTCCTTTCTCCCTCTTCTCTCGATTTTCTCCTTCTTCTTCCACGTTAACCTAGAGTCATTCCCATGGGGTCCTAACTTCTACAAAATTGAAACAATGCGTGATTGCTTTCTTTGTATTGGAAAAGGTTGACATTAAAGCCCTAAAGAAGTTTTTGGTGTAGAAGCAAAGGTTTGTTTAAAATGCTTGATTTTAACATCTTGCATTTCTTATTAGATTTTTTGTTATTTCCTTGTTGTGTCTAGTACTTGATAGAATATGTACCAATTGCAAGGCATTTCCTCTTGGATTGCAGGTTACAGCAAGAAATGTAGAAGTATCTTTCTCTTAGACAGATGTACTAGGTGGTTGACCATAAACTGAAATCTGAGGCTAAGATTGATTGTCATGTGCACAAGTGATTCCAACTTGTTCAAAACTACAGGATGGTGATGGTTTGGAGCTCAAAAAAAGAATCTCGAGATGTTTCCTACCATGTCTTGTTGGTTTATTGATCCTTCAAAGGTTGAGGAGAGCTTTCAGACACTTAATCAGTAGAAGGACAAACAATTGGAGGAGTTTGACCTTTCTATTGGATAACACTAGTTTACAACAAGCACTTACATATTGAGTACTTAGTTGTTAACCTTTATAACTCTTCACAAGGAGGAACTTGTTTAATTTGCATTTGATATTTTCCTAATTTGAAAAAGTTTGATGCTTTCCACATGTGCAGATGACATATGGAAGATATTGGGTGATAAACACCCATTATATAATTTTCTTAATTCTCTTTCAATCAAGTGTTCTTATTTACTTTTCAACAAATAATATGTCAAGGAAATCCTTGTTGAGGCTGCTGCACAAAAATCTACTGGAAACTTTAAAGTGGTTAAGTCATGCATGAATCTGCTAGTGGTAAGACCTTGGTTACCTTTTTTGATGTTCCACTATATTAGGTCCACTTCACTAGAAGTTGTCTTTTATTTATATTAAACTACATTTGTATTTTACATGTGCCCTTCAATTTTGAGAAGAGTTTCTGAGCCATATTTCAGAAGTTATTAGAAGCTGGTCTTGCAACTTTATATTACATCAATTCTATGCTACGTAATTGTAGATTTTGTGTCGTTCTTCCCAAAATGACTAGCCAAAGTTAGCAGATCTCTTCCCATCTAATAAATATAGAATTTTTCCAAGCCAAAACCTATGTGGGATTATTCTCCCACACACAATAACATACTCTCGATCAACTAGCCTGAGACATGGAGCACAAGTATAGATTGTGAACTTCTTACCCACTAATAAATTGTTATTTTATAATTAAATTTTTTTAATCTATAAATAACGGAAAGAAAGCTGATCATATGTAACTGGTATTAGTGGGAATAGTCCCACACGGAGAAAAAGAAAAAATCTATGGTAATTAGTTGGGAAATGATCTTTTGACTTGGGTAGTAAATTTGGGATGGACCTCAAACATTAACAACTAGAATAAAAATCTTTTTGCTTCACGATAATAATTAATTTACTTCATATCTTCAGAGCCTTGGGCTTTATTTATTTTTATTTTTAACTTTTGTTTTGGCAGATTCTTGCAATTTATTTGTCATTGTTTCTTATGGGAGCTGAAGAGGAACTAGTTCAACTTCTTAAAGAGGAAAATGACATAATTAAGGAAGGTATTTTACATGTTCTGGCGAAGGCTGGTGGCACGATAAGGGAACAACTGTCTACAACCTCTAGGTGCACTATGGAACAATTACTTTTATAAATTGATATCTATTTTTTCCAATGTGAAATCCCTGCAGAAATGAAATTTATTTTTGGTGTGATTTTTGGGCATTTACGAATATTTGACTGCAGTTCGGTAGATCTTCTACTGGAAAGGTTATGCTTGGAAGGAAGCAGGAAGCAAGCCAACTATTCTGTGCAAGCCTTAGCAGCTATAACAAGAGATGATGACCTTAAGTCACTCTCGATTCTTTACAAGGTTTACTTGATTTTTTTTTAGAAACAAGCTTATTGCTTCTATTAGCCTTGTTTCAGGCATATTACTGAAGATCTTGTTTTGGCACTGACCATTTTCACGAATGCTCTTTTTGAAATTACAGAGAATCGTAGATATGCTTGAGAAGCAATCACATTTGCCGGCCAAACTTCAGTCTCTGGGTTGCATAGCCCAGACTGCAATGCCGGTGTTTGAAACTAGGGAGGACGAAATTGTTATGAAAACCAAAATTTTGGAGTGCAGTAATGTATGTTAACTGAGAAGACTGTGGTATGGCCCATGACCTTTTTATGGACGTAAATTGCTACTGTTTCAGAAGGCAGAGGATGTTAGCAGGACCTCTTGGGATGACCCAAGTGAGCTCTGTTTGTTGAAGGTCAGTAATGATCCGTTTGGTTACATTAAGGATAATTAGCCAGTCATTTATAAATCTGCATTTCATCATAGTGATTTACTGTGTTCCCTCATTAATTTGTGCAAATTTTTTTTTTTTTTTTGGCTGCAAACTTATGGCATTAAAGCCCTTGTGAAGAGCTTCTTGCAAGTGAAAGATGCACCTCTACGTCAGGGAATAGAAAAGCTTTTGGAGATTATAAGGAACATACTTTCTTTTGGTGAGATTTCGGAAGAAATCAAATCAAGGTAAGAACCTACTTCGTGGAATTGATTTCTTTGTTAGTAGTTAATGCCTTCATTTTTGGAAGGACTCGAGTACAAATTATTCCTTCTCTTGGAAACTATTTGAGTCTCTGTTGCTGTTTCTCTGTCTGCAGTAATGCAGATAAGGCTCATCTGAGACTTTGTTTGGCTAAAGCGATTCTGCATTTGTCGAAGTACTGGGATCAGAAAATACCTGTTGATGTCTTTCATTTGACACCAAGAACATCACAGGTTAAGTATTGTTTCCTTCAAAATATTTGTGAAAATATTTGACTTGCAGTAGCTTTTACAGTAGTTTGCATATCTGTCATTTCATATATGTGATAAATATTAAGATTTAAGTTGCTTTTGAGTAGTATATTTATTGCATTCAGTTCCTCTTGCAGGATTCCTACCCCCAGGTTAGGAAACTATTTCTCAACAAAATCCACCAACATATAAAGGAGAGGCTTCTGGATGCGAAGTATGCCTGTGCTTTCTTATTTAACATCATTGAAGCCCAACCACCTGAATTTAAAGAGGTAGGGTACTATCATTTTCACAGTTCACATAAACTTAGTCACTAAAATTTCTTCCAATAATGATGCATATTATGGTTTAACAGACTTCATCTTTTCTTTTCTTTTTTGGAAATTGTCATTTGGTGGGTCGGTAGCTTCCTCATGTTTACTAATGTATTTAACCACTTTTGTATTGGCGGACAAGCATAACTGGATTGAAATTATCCAAATGTGTCAACAACTGAAGCCAAGCCAAGTTCCAACAAACTGTGATGGGATCTCCACATTGGTGTACCCAGAGAGTATTCTTTCATATTTGGTCCATGCTCTTGCACATCATCCATCATGTCCTAATATTGATGAATGCAAGGAAGTTTGGGCATTTGAACCAATTTACAGGTACAGTTTGTTCTTTATTTTATTTTTTATGGGAATGTGCGAATGTTCTTTATTATTATTACTATTATTATTTTATTATTTTAAATTGATTATTCCCGCTATTATCACTATTATCATTAGTATTGTTAAAGTTGGCTGGTTCCTCCAAAAAGACTAGCTGAGCTTAGGTGACCTCTTCCCAACTAATAAGGATAGGATATTCTCTAGATGGAGCCAATGTAGGACTACTCTCCTACACACAACAACTGTCCTCAATTTTTAGGCTGAATGTAATTCTCTCTCTCTCTCTCTCTTTCTCCTCCCTCTCTCTTTGGTTCTCTGATTTTAGTGTCTTAGGTTTCTGAAGCCATTGAAATATCTTCTTTCTTATTTAGTCCTCATTTTAATGTTGCAACCAAACATGTCATGTGCTGCAATTTTACTTATTGAAAAGCAAAAGTTTTTTAGGAGTATGTTAAAACATATTTGTAAGTATAAGGTCTATCTGTGTACTTTTCTTGAAGAATTGAAGGATGTTTTCCCTTCTCGTTATGTTGACCTGACAATTTGAAAGTTAAGTCCATCTCTTTTGTTACTAAATTTCTCCATATTTTCAAGGCAATTGCACCTGTTCCTTACGGCCATGTTGCATGGTTATGAAGAGGGGAAATCTGGGTTTAGTCCCAACAAAGAGACCCTTCATGCAGTCGTCTCTATATTTCATATTATCAAGAGTTCTGAAGATTATGCTGATGGGAAGAGTACGAAAATGTTGCATGCAATTTGTGACTTAGGGCTGTCAATCACAAAACTTCGAATCTGTAAGAAGGATGATTTTACTGATTATACAATAACTTTTCCATTACCTTCAGCACTTTATAAACCATTGGAGAGGAAAGAAGGTGACAACTCTGAGGTGAGCCTTTTCTGCATAATGAAATGTTCAGTCAATAAAAAATTAATATATGACTTCATTTTGTGAGAAAATCAGTTCAAGGGTATTTTGGTCATTTTTCATGTTCGGTTATTTTATGTTGCTGTACTCTTATTCTGTTTTAATATAGTCTATGTACACATTTTAATATTCATAGGAAGTGTAGAATGGGAGGTATAAGGGAATAAATGATTTTATGTATAGAGGGGTATTTTTGTAAAGTTATCTTGGACTATCTTATAGTTGGTTTTTGTTGAAAAACAAGTACCTTATCCTTATTTATATTTCTTGATGTAATCTTGTTCTACATGTCAAACTATGTCTATGGACCAAATGTCATGTAAAGAGGACACATAGAATAGGAGATATAGAGAATAAGGGTTTTCACTTAAAGTAAGGGTATTCTTGTAAATTGTACTCAACACTGATTATAAATAGAGGTGATGTGCATGTCCCCCAATGCAGTCACTTTCTCAAATATTTCCTCTATACTTTCTCTCCCTCTCATTCTCTCTCTTCAAACCTCTTTCTTCTTAACTTTTTCAGTTCTCTTTAGTATCATCGAAGATCATGGATCAAATAAATTATCAAGACATTTTGCATTCAATGATGAAAAAAAAAAGTAAACCATTTTGCATTCTCTAGTTTGATTTTTTTAAAGGTTTCTTAAATTCTTAAATTTTTTATTGACTGTTAACAAATAAAAATCCCACATTTATTCTGGATTTAGAAGATTTTGGACTTATAAATTGGGAAGTGTTTTATTGGCTAGTCATTTTGGTATGAAGCAAACCTAGTTTATCGTGGTCAGTGGTGGGTGTATTGCTGATATGTATAGAATTTTGCCCTAGAGGATACAGTTGATATGGTCAATAACTGATGCACCCACCCTGCTCATGTTATTTTAAATAGTTCAACATGGAGGTTCCCAGCTTAATCTCTTTCTGTTTTTTACCCTCTTTATGTGCTCCAAGATTCAAACTCTCTTGGCTGTGTGTTTTGTTGGGTTCCAACATGAGTGGCGCTGTCTGAAGGTAAAAGTGCTACATTCCCTATCAGTGGTCCATTTTTTTTATTTTTGTGGTCCATTTCTCTGTATCCAATAGGCATGAACATCAGATAAGGCGATGGTTGGTAGAAGTCCAACATTGGCTGTGGATTGAATGATTTTGGAATTATAAGCTTGGAGCAGGCCTTTTAGTTTGCTAGTCATCTGAGTATGGAATCAGCCCCACTTATCAATGGCAATGTTAACTCCTTGCAAAGTTAATGGCTGGGTCAATTCCTAAAGGGACAATTCATTCGTTGAGCATTAGAATTTGGTAAGTAGGGTTTAAACAATGTCTTTGTCTTAATGCCTATGATAATCTCTCTGTACGTGTGTTAGAGCTATGAATCTTAAATGTTGTGAGGAGGCCTTCCTAAATGTTTGATCTGCTAATGTGCTCCTTTTTAGTGTCATTTTTTGTACCTGCCTTTGCTTGTTGTTCAGGGTGTTTCAATTCAATCATCGTTAGCTGATGATAGTGTGATGACTCATTTTGAATCGTTTAAGCTGGAAGATAAGGTAATTGTATGCGCTGAAACTATTGGGTAACTGTCAAATGTTGAGATTAAATTTTAAATAGCTGTTTTATATATCTTTCTTCTAGGAAAATAATAGGTTCCTTTTGCCATTCATTGCCAGTTTGGGGCTGGTGTTGTGAAGGATGAAAAAGATCTAGAAGATGGTCATGGGGATGGTCCTGAAATGCCTATCGGAAGACTGATGGAAAATTTAAAAATCCAGGGAGAAAAAAAGAGAGGAAAAAGACGGAAATCATCAGTTGAAGGAAGTGCTCCAGAAAATGATTATTATATTTTGGGGCTGGTAAGGGAAATAAATCTGGACAGCCTTGATAGGGATGATGAGTTTGTGAATGATCGTGAACATACACTAGGCAAAAAAGCAGCAGATAAGGATACAAATCCTTTGTCCTCGGAAAGTAAAAAGAGAAACAATTATAGAGATGTCTGCATCAGCATCTAAGCGGAAGAGATCATTCATTGAAGAGGTTGCTCCAAATTTCAGTATCTCAATGAACTCTTCGAAGGGTAAACACAACTTCAGCTAGTCCTGATGGTGGTAAAAGACCTTCAAAATCTATGACAGCAGACCCAGGACCGGCTGAATCAGGTTTGGTTTTGTCATGCTTACCTCCCATTAAAACTTTCTTATCAAGGGGGAAATGGAAAGATAAACTGTGGAGTTCAAATGACCCTGGACATGTAGATTCAGAACCTGTCAACCATGATGATGTGGTGAGCATTTTCATAAATTACATCTCAGTAAGATAAATGCCTTGGAAAACTAATTGTTTGAAGTTTTGGACTAGATTCAATGTTGATACTGGACAAACGTTTGCAGGGGCCACTTCTGTCAGAAGATGATGATAAGAAATCCAAAAGCTCATCAAAATCCGTTAAAAACGTAAGAGAAAAACCATTGCACGATTAGTGAAGGTGATCTCCTCATCATTCCTCTGCATGATTAGACAATTTAAGCCTTTCATTGTCATATTGTCCATGCAGAGTTTACCTATCATTTTAGGAATCTCTCATGCATTCCCACCATGGTTTACTGATTTGCAATCGTGAACCAACTCGGGTCCCAGATTTCCAACTCCGCCCACTGGGGTCAGCAGTCCCTATTGTAGGAGGGTCGAGTTTGACCCTGGACATGACCCGACCCACCTTGTCCCGGTTTGGAGTCAACCAGGCCAAGTCGTGGTTTGATTCGACAAGGTCAGTAAACCTTGATCCAAACTAGATTTCATGACACTGAATTGAAAATTTGATCGAGTGATTCATGTGACTGCACTTCTGTAAACTTTCAATTCTTCATATTTTAAAAGCATAAATGAGCTTATATGTTTTTTTATGGTTGTACAACTCAATGTGAGATATGTTCTGCTGGTTCATAGAAGAAAAATATAGAAGAGTTTCTAAAATACAAACTTAGAATACTTTTGGTTGTTTTCTGCTGTAGAATATATATACTTTTTAAGTAAACTATTCTACAGCACAAAAGAGCCTAAATAGTTCAAGTTGTCTTTCGGGACTTTGAAGTTGATGCAGATCTGATTTCTTGATAAGGTTTTGAGGCTAGATATGGAGTTTCAAAATTTTCAAAACATTTGGGTCTTCTAAAGGCTTTATAAAAAAATGTTTCTAAATACAGATTTAAAATTCTTTGGCTAGATTTGTGCTTTACAATAGTTGAAGCTGTCTTTAAGGAGCTTGAACTGTACGCACAACTGTTTTCTGTGTAAAGTTTTAGAAGTTAGATATGGATTTTCTTTTGTTCTCTTTCTTAAAATGTTTTATTTTGCCATGTGATTTGTTGAAAATTTTGATTTGTCTAGCAGTGATGGAACTCTCATTCTTTAACTCATACACGGCTCCATGCTGCATGAAGTTTTTAGTATGCCTGTGTAAATGTTTAGGATATTATTTGCAATCTTTCGAGGTTTAAGTGTTGTGCTCTTTAGAATATTTGCTTTAATCACTATTTCTTTATTAATTATTTCTCTTGCAGTGTTCTTCAGAGAAAGATTGAAAACAAGATGCAGAGTTGGTTGGTTGCAGAGTTAAAGTTTGGTAGCCTATAGATAAGCAGTGAGTGTTTTTTGCTGGTTCTACTATAGTCTAAAAAACTTCTTGTTATGGAGTATAAATTACTGGTTTGGATGAATGATCGGTGTGAATCTGCAAATTGGTCTATGATTTGTGTGCATGTGAGGACATGAGAGCTGACCTCGATTTGAGTGACTTTAAGAGTGGCCTATGTGATACTAACTTTACCATAGACTCCTAAATCTCTATCAACTGAGGAGATACCTGTGGCCACTCAAAGATACAGTATGATGATGGAGATGTAGAAGTACTCCAGTTAGAGGAGTGATGGGAAGTTGTCAGTAATGGTTTAAGGTCTAAAAAGCTCATCTTTCTACATTAGCTTCCTAGAGGAACATTATTTTCCATCTTGCTTTATGAGTATGCCACAAAACTCTATGAGCCTGATAATGTGTTTGATATGTCTTTTCCAGAGGCTCAAATCATCAAATGCACTGTTGCCTAAAGGACTCTTTGCCTGGAAGCATAGTGAATTTCTGAGTTCTGCTACCTCTTTCTTTTTACTTCAACCTTGTAAAGATTTGTGAAAAAATTTAAGAGTTGTAGGGATTGATATTGTGTGATGTCTGCCTATTTTGTCAAAATAGGTTCACTAGGATCTGGAATTGGAGAAAATCAAAGCTTATTACCTAGAAAGAGGCTTCTTAATTCCGGCTAGTCAATTTTAGGAAAGTCCTGGACCGACTTTTAACATGGTATAAGAGCATGTACCTGAATGTGGAACTCAACCCATAACTGAGACATACATGAGCTATAAAGAGATCCTGCACATGAGGAGTATCCATGTAATCTCAAATGAATCGCAGATTCCAAAATCTTGTTTTTATTAGTCAGGAAGAGACCTCCTAACTTTGGTTAGTTATTTTGGGTTGGACCTGGATCCCACTTTAAGATGTGGATTATATAAGAAGAAAAAGAGATGCAAAAAGGGGTCTGAACCTTATTTTTGCGTCAGTGATCTGAGGCAGTTCATTGCTGTACTAATTTATCCATTCTTCTAATCCCCTAAAACCTGTCTTAATTCTGATATGTTCTTCTTTCTATGATTTTGTTTTCATCTTTTCTGATGTGTGGAAGTCAACTTATCCATATAGGAATTACATGATTGTTGCTCAAATCAGTGGGACGAGTTTGATATGAAATATATGGGCAGTAGCTGAGGTTGGCAAATGATAGTAGGTCGGTCAACTTGGCCAGTTGACCTGGCCAGGTTTAACCAAGTAAATCTTACTTGGTCTACAGAGCACTCGTTTAAATCGTGCTATTGATTGATAAGATCATGTCATTGGATTTCTAATTATTTGTGTCCACTCTATTGGCCTATTGAACTGTAATAGTTTTGATATCCTAAACGTTATCTAACATGCAGTCATTTGTTGTTAATGTTTCAGGTCATCAGGGCAGAAGAAAAATCAGAGAGATGGTATCTCAAGAAGGAAAAGTAGTTCAAGTAAACAAATCTTTTGATGCTGTTTATAAACACTTGTTCCTGTTTCAAGAATTTTCTTAGGGTTGTCATGTTTGCATGTTTCTAGGTTTAGAAGGAAATCAATTCCAAGGGAAAGTATGGATGATGATGAGGGAACTTAGGGTACTAATTCAGGTGCTGACAACAGTGCAGGTGGGAGCAGAGATACCTCTGAGATATCAAACTCGCATCATCCTTCTGGTTCAGAAGTTGATGAGTCGGGTAAGCTATTCCTGTTGGCTTTGGCCTTAACATGGAGGCCCTGTTAGTGCACTCTGTAAGTGAAATGGTATTTCACTTACACTAGGTAAAGTGCACAAAATTTTGATAGTGCCCTATATACGTTTGGAGTGAAAGTGAATTCACTAGGGTATTAACTCTCACTCCATTTAGGGGGGTTATAAATAATTAAATTCTTATTGACAGTAAACTAAAGTTATAATTGATGTGACTGAAATTTAACCAACTTATTTGGAAAAATTCTTTAAGATTTTCATTTGAACCTTTTATTTGTGGCAATATACAAATTTATGTTTTTTTCAAAAACCATGAGAAGATAGAATTCATTGAGATATCACCTGACAATAAGTGTTCCTCGAGGATCCCTAGCTTCAGCAATTCCATTAGCCATCTAGAAACATGAGACCATGATATAGCCAAGGTTTTGCAAATGTCCCATTTAATTGAGTAAATGTTTACTATAACTTTTGGAAGTGTATGTATTATCTATTACTGACTTGTACAGGAAAAAAAGTTTTATTGAAATGTATCTGTTCTGTGTGCATGAAGTTTCCTAAAGATTTACTGTAAAATTTAGGAAAACTTTCAAAAGATTTTAAAATTTTTGGAAAAAAATCACTTTGTTTTGCAAATGAATATTCAAGAAAATATGTTGCCTACCCGGAGAAAGATTTCAGGTAGCCATGGATGTCTTCTTGCTTGTTGCCTTTTCATAGTTTCAATGGGACACCTGACCCTTCTGATTTACTTGCTCTATTCTTTCCAGAAATAAAAGTTGAATAATACTATATTATGTTGATATATCCTGATGTTTGTCATTCTGGTTTCTATTAAGGTTGCATGCTGCATGTGTGTGCATTTGTATCTTTCTCTATTATCATGTACTCAGCTACTTGCATGGTCTTTTCTTATTCTTCATTACTATGACACAGTGAACTGTCTTTGAAACTGATTTATAAAATTCACTTTCAGGTCAATGTTTTGATCCATCTAACGGGCTACAGGTGAAAATTTCACTGCAATGACACGCTAAATTCTTCTGGTCTTACTGTTGGTTTTTGCAATTTTATTCCACTTCATTTTTTTTCTTATTTAATCTTTTCTGGGATGGTGTTTCATGCTTATTTTCACTTTTAAAGCAGGTAAATTCAATAGTTAGATTCAAATCAGACTCTACGGAGCTGATTAAATGCTTATTATCCTCAAATGTTGATGGTGCATCGACCCATCCAGAGGACATTCTCAAGTCTAGATTGCATCGTCTAGAGTTAGATGTAGCTGAACCGAAAGACAAACTTTTGAATGAAGAGCCTGTTAAAAAGCTAACTGGTAGATCTTTTCCATCACATGAAGAACTCTTGGTGGAGCAGGATGCTGAACTTTCTGGGGTGTATGTACAAAATGTACATTTTGGGAGTGTCTTCAGATATTTTAGAAGAGGCTTTGGATGAAAGCAATGGTAAGATTAAACTTCTGAAACAAAAGATATAGATAGCCTTGAGCAGCAGTTAAAGCATGAAGACGATTCTAGAGGATTCCTGACTCTTAAACTTGAGTCTGCATTGCATGAGATTGAGTATTGAGGGACTCTGAAGTTGAGTGCATATCCAGATGCAATGATTTGAAGTCAGAAAATCATGTTCTGGAAGCAGAATTACAGAGTACCACAGATGAGAACTCTCACCTCACTCAGAAACTTGCTGAATGTGAAGGAGTTATCTCAGAACGCAGAAGTTACAAAAGCAATTATCATGTCTGCACTGATGAAAAAGATAAGCTTGAAAAGACGTTGCAACAAAGAAGCTTAGAGAGAAGTTGTCTTCAGAATGAGTTGACCGTTGTGTATGGAGAACTGAAGATGTTGAAAGCTAAATAGGATGAGCAGTCATCTGTGGAAGATTATTTGGAGAAAACCCTCGATTTTCTTGAAGATAAGTGGGGCGCCCTGATGTCCAGAATGTTTCATATCTTGAAAAAATTGACCCACGGTTATCGGCCAATAATTATTCTCAGTCGGAAAGGCAAAGTATGAACCTCATAATCATCACCTAACTCTTGGATCATTGAAATCTGAGCTAGATGCATTTGCTTCCTTGCTTCCCAGAGAAGCAAACAGGATCTTGAAGGCGGCAAGACTGGTGGAAGAATATATGATCGAGATGCAAGTAGTAGGCGGGATCTGTGTCGGAAATGCTGTAATAATCTCCTCTGGACAGCTTTTTCTTAGTTATTTGGCTGTTATTGACTAGGACTCTTGTTTATCTTTTCCTTTTGTTGGAGGATGTTCTCAGTAGATCTTGGGGGTGATGCTGCTAGGTCGAATCATTCCAAGTGGGAGATTAATTTCCCATGTTTGTGGTGTTGGAATTATTTAAATGTTTCAAAAACACATGTCGAACTTAATGACCACTTATTTAGCTAATAATTGATCTCTAAATCAAAAGGTCCAAATCATTTTCCAACACATTTCATGTAAGAATGTTGTACATCCACCCATAACCTGGGTAGGCCTGTCCCTTCCATGGTTAAAATTGAGTCGATTCGTCCTAAGTTGTGGATTGAGAAGAGAGTATTTTTTAGGGGATAGGTCAAGTTAGGTCACGTGGTATACTTCCATTGCTTCTATTTGTGGCAAATCTCGTCCTACTTACTCTGGGTGATTCAATTTAGATTTCGAAAAACTTATAAGTGGAAAGCATGGTTTTGAATTGATCTTAAAAAGTTCATTCTATCCCATTAGTTAGACATTAAATCCCATCTATACTCAAGTATGTGATAAGAGTTAAAAATTCGACTCTATTCTCATTTTATTCCCCCCTATCTTTTTCACATTTTTGGTTTTTTCCTCTTTCATTTTGTACATTTAAAAATTTTAAAATAAAAAGTTAAATATACTTATAATATATTAAACCATAAATTACACTAAACCTGCATGTGTAATAATCTAAATATATTAATTAAATAAACTTAAAATGAATACTATAATTATTATTAAGAAAAAAAATACCTTCTCTACCATGAGCTTGTGTAAAAATTTGTTCTTGTTAAAAGAGGAGATCACTAACCATTATGTCACCTTAGTGCATATCACGACTCGAGCATAATTAAATAATAAGAATATCATAAGATATTACACTTCTTGACCTCTTGATATATTATATATTTGATTTTTATTTTTTTAAAAATCCCCTATAATTAAAATTAGTTCCAGTTGAGTTTCCTAAACCGAACCAATCACATACACCCAACCCTACATGGGAACCTTCCAGATATGGGGTATATCGCGCCGTCAGAACTTGACAAAATCCTTAAACGGTCCAAATACGCGTTATCTTGAGAGCCGATAAAATGATGGCCAAAATCATTCGCACACATTGGTGGGTAAATTTCATCGTGGCCGTTTGGTTTACTTTTTCACTAATTTAATAATACCAAGCGCAATGTTGCTTAGAGGAGACATGCCATGTCTGAGATTCGAACCCGCCATTTAACCACCCTTTGTCTTGGAAAAAAAAGTAATATTATTTTTACCATTGGTAATTTTTGTCTAAAAAATACTGATTGAAGTTACAGAAATACCCTTTAGGGGGGGGGGGGGGTGGTTAGTCCAAAATGAAGCAGAGATGAAGTTTATGCACATTACTCCGTTCATTCGATTAGGTCGTTAGTGGTGAATACATACCTCTTTATTTGAATCACACAGGTAATCTTCTTAGGCAAAAATCGGAGAATCGGGTTTTAGCCCAATTTTGAAAATTATTCACATGAAGCATCGCGCGGGACGCGTTTCTCCCTCCCTCGACGAAATTTTTTTCCTCATTTTGCTTTGTTCTCCCTCTCTCTCGACCTTCCTCTCCCGATGATTTTTTCGCTTGCTCTCTTCTTCCTCTCGCCTTCGCACTCCCTTCGACTTCTTCTCCCTTCTCGTCTTCGCATCTCTTCTCCCTTCATCGTCTTCGCATCTCTTCTTCCTTCATTGTCTTCGCATCTCTTCTCCCTTCATTGTCTTTGCATCTCCTCTCCCTATCTCTCTCGGCCTCCCTCTCCCTTCTCCCTCTCTTGTCTCCTTCTCACTCTTCTCTTTTCCCCAAAAAATCCTCCCAAATTCCTTCGATTTAACCCATTTCAGTTTTGATTTCCTTCGATTTTTGACATTTTAGCATCGATTTCTTCGATTCTACTTCAATTTAGCTTCAGTTTTCCCCAAATTTCAGAAGGTAAGCCTAAACCCTAATTTTTTTTCAATTGATTTAGTGTTGTATTTGATTTAATTTTAATTTTTGTGCATAGTTTGCATTGATTGTTGCATAATTGTGGGATTTAGGATTAGGGTTTATGGTATTTAGGGTTCAATTTCGTCTTTATAAGGTTTAATTTCTGGATTAGAGTTAGGGTTTAGTGTATTTAGGGTATTGTTCAAGGTATTTAAGGGTTTATGGTTTATGGTATAGGGTTTATGATTTTTTTAGGGTTTAGGTTTTTTTTTTTAAAAAAATTTAGGGTTCTTAGTTTTTGGGGTGATAGGGTTAAGGGTTTAGGGTTTTAGGTATGGAATTAGGGTTTAGGGTTTTTTTAAAAAAATAGAGTTCTTGATTTTTGGGGTGATAAGGTTTGGGGCTTTTAGTGGTTTTAAGGTCTAGGGTTTAGGGTTTAGGGTTTAGGTTCTTGAATTAGGGTTTACTAGTAAGGGTTTTTTTTTCTTTTTAATTTTTTAGGGTTATCGGTTAGGGTTTTGGGTTAGGGGTGTTTAGTCTAGTTAAAACATGGCTGAGTTGCCTATACGGGCGTCCATTAACCAACGAAACCCGACCCTCATCACTGACTAGATATGGTTCATAGTAACTGGGAAGTCATATGGGGCTCTCTACCAGGGTTGTTCGGTGAATTTGGACTTGATGAGTCTGTATTTGCATTGTTTAGTGTATCTGTGATGGAATTAGTTTGATAAATTTTTAAATGTTTTGGAATGTTGTTGAATGTTTTTGAAGTGTTATGGAATGATCTTGCCAAGTGGTGAGGAGATTTGGGTGTTATAAATATCCACCACATGGTATTTTTTGTTGTTGTTTGTGTTTCTGTGTGTCCCTATGACGGGTAAAGGTTGTCTGATAAAAATTTTTCCATGAGGACCATCTTGGATTTAGATTATAAATGACTGAGGTAAGACAACAAACTCCTTGATCATATGACATTTGGACCTTCGAGGATGACAGCGAAATGCTCGATCTCTTGGTTGAACAGGTCAACATGGGGAACAAGATGCCCAATGGGGTTTGGAAGCATGAGGTGTATATGGACTGTGTCAATAGGTTCAATGAAGACGTAGTTAATAAAAAAAACTAGCATGTGGAATGATCATTGATGGTTGTATTGTATTATTTTTTAACATGTATTTTGTCGTTCGTATGTACTAAACTAGTAAGTTGATGATTTTAATAGTAAATGCACGAACTAGTTGTTATATTCCACGGCATAAACATTTGCTTTTATGATGTAAATTGTGGACTATTACGAGTAACTCGGTTCATTTTCAAGCATGTTTTTTAAGTTTTAATTAATTTTATCCTAGTTTATTAATAAAATAATATATTTATTTATTATAATCATTAATTTTATTACTATATTAAATTATAATTTAAGACTGGTAATTAAAATATTGTTAAAGAGAGCATTTGATCAATTATTTTGGTTTAATTATCTTATTTTTATAATTAATTAAACTAATCATTTTATTTTGTAAAAAATATATTATTAATTAATAGTACGTAAAAAATCCATCTTTTGTTATTTATAAAATAGTTTTTTTATTTATTCAGTTCAATTAATTACTTAATTAATTATATTCTCTTAGGTTATTTTTTACTTTATATATTTGTTTTTTATAATTTATTCTAGTCCACCTAATTATTATATTAATTTATAATAAAATGTAATCATTAAGTAATATAATATAGTATTTCATTAATTAGTTAATTAATATATTTTAATATTACACATTAAATCACTTATAAGTGTAGTAACCATGTTTATTTTGGTTAATTATCTGTTTAGGTATATGTTCTATTTAAGTATATTATAAAAAGTTACTCATTCTCTTGTTTATGTCATATTTTCATTTTGGGGCACTAACATTGGAATTTGTCCTCCAGTGCACTTGAACTCGTCTACATTGACACCCAAGGAAGAGTTGAAGTTGAATCAATTCATTTAAGATGAATTGAAGTCTAACTTCATTTCAAGTTCATTGTAAACTATCCCACCCCCCTTTAGTTGCAATCTTCATTCTTTCTTTGTTGTGATGTGTGATTACCCTAGTGGAAGATTTATTTTCACTCAATACTTATTAACCTAATAATAATTTTTAGCTCCCATTTGTTTATATAAAATGTAATGATTTTGAGTACTTGAATATCAATATTGAACCTTCAGAGCTTAATTTATTTGTTTTTTTTTTCTAATGTCATATTATATAAGATATTATTTTTATATAAAAAAAGGGTGAGACATCTTGCCTTCTTTGAAAATTCGATGCCCAAGTCTAACTTAAATATACACAAAAAAAAAAAATTAGTTAAATTATTTACCCCCTAAATTACATTTACGAGTTTACATTAGAATAATTAAATTTGAGTATTAAAGATTTATAATTATCGGTGCTGAAAGAGCTATTTTCCAAGTATTGGAAGGAATAATGAGTTTCTATGAGTTTAACTTGAAATAATAAATTTTGAGTGTTAAAAAATTATAATTATCCAAACAGGAGGAGCTAAAGGAATAATGAGTTACATTAGATAGTAAGTGAGTCAATAATGTCTTGATATTTTTAAATGTAATTTTATATAACATTATTTTTATTAACTCACATATAACTTAGATATTTGTAAAAAAATACTTGATTAGTTACCCTTAAATTACATCTACTATTTAAAATAAAATGGTTAAAATATAAATGTTTAAAACTATAATTACCATATATGAAGGAGCTACTTTCCAACACTGAGTTATATTAGATAGGGAAAGAGTAAATCAGGGTTTTCATAATTTCAAAGAAAAGTGGGTAGATGTTATTCCCTTTTCATAAATTGCTTGGATGAAGGTACAAAAAAAAAATGGATGAAGAATAAATGGTGAAAATAGACCAAAATAATCCACATACATAAGTTAAAAGCATATGAGGACATATTTCCTAATTTATTAGTCTTCGTTACATTATAACGGCCCTAACAACAAACCCACTTTGGGTCAATTCAATGGTTACTCAATTTCCTAAAATCTGTTTTCCTAAAGGAAATTAGAAGATTTGGCGGGATGTCCCTTTTTTAAATCCTTTCACAAACAGAACCATTTTTTATTTCCTTTCCGACACGTCCTCCCTTGGAAATTTTTCCAGTTTTACGGCTTTCTCGAGCTAAAATCCACCGTACAGCCCTCGTCTCCGCTTCTCCCTACGATGCCCAAACTTCTGTACTAGGATTCTCTAATTTTCCTTGTTTTATAAGCATTAGGGGATGTGAAATTAGGTAGGGTGATGAACATGCTCGCGCTTTCCTGTTTTACGAATCTGGTGCTTGAATCTAAGAGCATTTGGGAATTTTTTCTGTATAGTCGAGCATTTTTGCTGGTTTGAAAGGTATTTTTTTCCAAGGAAATCTAATGTTGCTTTAGCAAATGAGAATGTGGATGGCCGGTCAGCTTGATTTTGTTAAATCTATGTGCATTTGGTTGAGGTCTGGTTTCAAGTGGCTTCTTACTGTGTGTGGAGCTCCAAAAAGGTTGTTGGCTGAGTTCTAAGTTGGAGTGAGATGGATGTTGGGATATATTCCCCGATTAACCTAGTTGGAAGAAGTTGTTATTTGAGGAGCAGAGATTGTTTGGAAATGTTCTCGGTTTTGATATGTTAATTTCGCGGAATCTCATGTCTGACAAAGTGAAATTTACCAAGGATTGAGTTGGAGGATCTTGTGTGAATTGAAATTATTTTTTGTCGAAATGATATAATAAGAGATAAATCAAATGAACAAAGATCCAGAAAAGAAATAAATAAAATTAAATAAGCTAGATAAGAAGAATATTTATCTAAAATATTGAATTATCGTTATGTTTACAATAGAGCATGGTTGTAAAGCACGAATAGAATCCATTAGCCATAACTAAAAAACCATTAATAATAAATCAATAACGAATTTGAGGAATATTGCATCTGTAGAGAGGGCAAGTGGGACTCCTGTTGAACCACGTAGAGACGCAGTCTCTATGAAAGAGGTGCAAGCATGGAAGCTCCACCACCACCTTGGTTCTTCTCAAGTCATCCATGCAATCGGGACAAATCTGTCCCTCACACACCTCACCGGCTTCCTTCATCTTCAACCTCTCGAGGAAAGCTTCCACCAAGAAAGAAGAATTTGATGGCTGATCATGACTCACCCTCGGCACCGCTGCAACAAGCCTCTCCTGCACCACTATATCAATGTTGCCCGTCCATTCCACGGGGTTTTGGCCCAAAAAGAGAAGTCGCCCAAGAAGGTCGCAGTATGCATTGGGGCAGAGCTCAAATGCGAGGTAAGAATGCCAAAGATGCACTGGAAGTACCTGTTGTCCAGAGAAGACAGAATCTCACGGTTCAAATAGAAGAACTTGTCTACTTTGAGGGTGCCAAGTTGGTGAGCAGTAGTGGGTAGGGAGTTGTCGAGGGAACGTGTATGATGAAGGAAGAAGATCATGGCGTTGTTGCGGGTAATTGAAGTGGTGGGAACGGCGGAGATGTGATCGATGGCTACGGGAATCGAGGAAGGCATGAAAGAAAGATAGGTTGTAAGCAAAGAAGAAGAATTACAGAGAGTGAGGGAGGAGGAGAGAACAACAGAGATGATAATATTTGGAACAAACAAGTGTTGGTTTTATCATTTATGTATAACAGAATATCCAAATCTTGCCACCTGTACAATCTAAATCCAAATCCAAATCCAAATCCAAATCCGAGTAGGAAGAGGAAACATTTCTCGAGCGAGTCCTAAATCCAAATTCAAATCCAAATCCAAATCCGAGTAGGAAGAGGAAACATTTATCTTTTTCTCGAACAATTCCTAAATCCAAATCTCTAAGTAATAGGAAACACTTCTTTTTTTCTCGACCAATTCCTGATTTAAGATTAGTTTTAGTTTCCACTGGCCACTGGCACCTGCTCGTTAAAAAAAACATATCTTTTAAATCAAATTTTATTTTTCAATTCACTAAATAATAAAAACCCCATCATTTCTATTATTTTTTTCTAATAGATTGTTTAGATTTCCTTTACGGAGGAAAAAAAAATAGCAACGGTGCCAACAGCAACAACTCTAAGTATAATTCACCCATCCTTATAATGGATGGAATTCTGGTGGACGAGCCACCTGGTGCCGCTCGTGCTCGGTCATCGGTGTCGAAAATAGGTTTTTTCTCTCTCACAAACCCCAATTCTTACAAGACAAGGGTTTGACGCTCGCGCATGTGCGTCAAAATGCCTGGTGCTCACCTCTCGTTTCCGACGTCGTTCTGTACTGTTCACGCAAATATTTAATTGCTATTTCTATTGAATGTCGATTCTTAGTTTGCAAACGGAAAAGAGTAGCTGCCATCAGCACGTTAGTTATTGAATTTCATATTTACTTGCCTTCTTGTTTCCTTTTCAGTTCCTTTCTTTGCTTTTACGTACGTAAGATGCTCTTTTATTTTAAGCATTTTCAAATTCAATAATGAAAATGCCTTATACTATCCAGGAATGTAATTTTTCTGTGTGAGTGAGCTGCAATTTCTGTTGGTTTATGTTATCTATCTCAGATGTTTCTAGAATGGATGAAGAGATTGTGGTTTTGTTTTTGATTTAATGTTGCAGGGAAAGCTGATATTTTTCTGGTTATGATTGGTTGATTCGAGGATAGCTAACTTTAAGGCTAAAAAGGCAAAAGTAAAAATGGTTTTCCGGCTACTTTTCCATGCTACACAAGTAAGCCTTTTGTTAAATATGACCTTCTGTTAGAGCTAAGTTTATTTCCATTCCGGAATGTGGCTTTTTCATTGCTCTTGAAATGGCTATTTGGATAGATATCTCAGCATTTAGTTTTCATCTGACATTGTTTCAAGTTTCTTGAGCTAGAGCTACTACTGATTTGTGGAGTGGAATTGACCTATCATTTGGTTGCTCGTTGTATTGCCCTAATAATGATCTGATAGATTTTTTTATTCTTTTTGATACCGGAAAGACAACAAAAACAAAAACAACCAAAGCCAATGTGGGGAATGAGAACTGCAAATGGTCGGATCCTATCTATGAGACTGCAATACTATTCCAAGATGCTAAAACTAAAATGTTTGAGGAGAAGCTCTACAACCTTGTGGTTGCAATGGTGTCTGTCCTTTCGAACTTCTCTCTCTCTCTCTCTCTCTCTCTCTCTCTCTCACTTGGACCCTATATCTCATCTCTTTCTTTTCTTATAGAAGCCTATTATTTTGTAATTGTGTTAAACTAATTTAGAGTTAATTATCTTTAGTAGACATTTAGAAGGGATATTTTTCTGTTTTGTCAAGGATCATCTCGTTCTAGCATCCTTGGTGAGGCCACCATAAATCTGGCGGACTTGCAGACGCATTACCTTTATGGGGAGGGGGGGGGGGGGGGCGCAATTCATATATTGGATTAGTTTGGATTAGTTTCCTTTGTGTGCTGTTGATGGTGATCATTTTTTCATGCCTTGGTAACCAGTTCTTCTAGTTGCAACTTGCTATTATTTTCTTCTTTTTCTTCCAAACTACTAACTGCACTCACAACTTCTTCAATTTTGGAAAGAAGAAAATCAGATCTGTAGGTGATCTGAAAAGAAAAGAAAATTCTATCTTTTGCTACTAATTGGGCCTGCTTAGATTCAACTTCATTAAGTGAATGCTTCAAACTCATGTGTTTTGTACTTCTCATAGTGTTTGCCTTGTGTCATCTAAAAGGTATAAAAAATGGTAATGTTGTGATTTTTATCTGTATGGCAGGTTACAATCCAACTTTTCACATCTAAAACTGGCTTCAGGTGTTGCTTCAGTGATCCTACAAATTTGCATTGACTTCATTATTAACACTATAGTTTGAGACGTTTGATAAGGGTATTGATTCATCTAAGTGAAACATGTTTTCCCAGAGCTAAGTGATTTGATGTGGAGGGAAGTTTTGTTGCATCAATCTTTGGGATTTTCCTATCATCTTCTTATGGCTTCGTCTCAATTTTCTTGAAGTTTTGAGTTTTAATTATTTGTGAAATTGGTAGTTGGTCTAAATTTTCATTGGATTGTGATAGAGAGTTTGAACAACGATGAGATGTCAGAGAGAGGAGATTTTAGATGCCCACTGGTCCAAGCGTTCATGATAAATCTGCCAAAAAAGTGTCATCTTTTGCAGAGGCGGCAAATGATCAGATTGACAAGGTTTAGAATTGTCATTTTTTGCTAGAGTTTACACGTACATTAAACAAACAATGAGAAACATATTTATGAACTTACTGGAAATGGAATGAATCAAATTACTAACATGCATATATGCATATTGTTTATATACATTGTTATGAACTCAATAGCAGGCCGAGTCATGCAGAGGCACAATGGTTGAGTCTTTTAGTATTAATTTAATTATTTTTTCTATTTACTTTTACTTCATTTTTATTTTAATTGATGAGTTAGTATGCCATAGGGGCATTATTTTAATTCTTTCTCTTGAACTCTTGTTAGCGTAAACCCTACTTAAGGGATGAAAGGAATGAGAAAAGACAAGTCTGATTTAAGTCTAAATAGGGTTTTGAGTTCTCCTAAATGAGCTCAGAGGTGTGCGTTCTCCTTAACAAACCTAGGGTTTTCAACTTTCCCTTCGGCTTGATTCTTCTCTTCTCTTCTTCTTCCCTACAAATCACTGTGTAAGATCCGGGACCATAACAACTGGTATTATAGCAGGGTAACATGGGGGATTCCAGCATTGACGAGTCAAGAGATTTGATTGTTAGAGTGCAGAATGCACAGGTAAAAAATGAGGTGCGGTTTTCTTATATCAGACAGCTGTTGGAACAAATCCCAAACTCTTAGGCTCCAAATCAATAGACTTGAAAGGGAGGTATGAAAGGCAGCAATGCAGGCAGAAGCTGAGGCACGAACGAAAAGAATCGACCAGCAACTCGACAGACTCGAAATGGAAATGTGAATGGCAGAAATGCCTGATGATATACGTCTGTCTTCCATTGAAATGTTGGAGAGATTGAAAGGTCGCCGTTCTGGAAGAAGACGGGGCAACCTTTGTCTCGGCAAATAATTTTGGCCGTTCCCAAGTCGTTCGACCTCAAATTTCTTCGGAACAACCCGATTTGGGTTCGCAAGTTTTTGCCGAGTGCCTCCTCTGTATTTGGCAACCTAAACTGAAGCCCAACCTCTAGAAATTTGAAGTTAGGGAGACTGGAAATTTCCAACCCAAGAGGCTCAATGATAAAGTTTGGCCAGATCTTCGTCAACACAGTGGCTGTTGTTCTCCGTCAATTTTTTTTCCTAAGGTCATTCTTCTCGGCAACGACATCGCGGGGAAGATCTCGTTGATAAATTGATGGGTGGTGTTCGCAGATGCGAACAAGAAAGACCAAAAACCCAAAACCTTTGATTTCACAGTGGAAATTGTTGCCTTGGCGGAAAAAGAGAATTCAGGCAGTAACATTAAACAATTGTTTCCCCTTACCTCAATTCGTTTCTCACATGTTGTTCGTTACAATGGTAAACACCAGCCAAAAAATGGGCTACCAGAGAATGGCGTCACAGTGGATTCTGGTGTGCCGTCTCTGCCTTACTATCCTGGTTGTGGTCTCGTTTCTATGCAGGCAGTGGCCAATCTTTGAAGGAACCTTCATTGAGAAGATCAACAACTTCATCACCGTTGGTGCTTACAACTAATTCTTGCGAACCTTCAAAGGTCGTTTGTGGAAAAAATCCTTTGGTTCACATGTATTCAGCCTGCGGAGATGTAGTGTCCGCTCGAACACTGTTCAATGAAATTATTCTACCAGGTTTGGTTTCTTGGAATTATATGGTGTACAGTTATGCAAAGTGTGGGGCTATGGCGTCTACCAGGGAGCTATTTGATTTAATGCCGGAACGAGACGTTGTAGTTGGTGGACCGCCACCTAGCCTCTATATGTCATTAGTGGTCGTGGGGATGAAACCATAAAATCAAAGAGCACGTAAAATCAATGGCGCACCTGTATCTTCTTCCCTACATATTCCTAGAACCCACTGCATATATAGGAAAACTTTTGGGTGTTTCCATAATCAGAGTGACAGTGAATATATGGCTGGTCAGCTTTCAACATTCAGATATGTGATGCATGATAATCCAGAGGAGGCAGATCCTTGGTTCACTAATACGTGTACTGTGAAATCTCCTAGTCCATTAGCCAAGGAAACTTTAAATTCAAAATGCAAAATGGATGGTAGGTCCCTTGTAGTGGCTGGATGTGTGTCTCAAGGAAGTAGATACATGAAGGAGCTTGGAGGGATTAGTATAACTGAAGTGCATACACTGTTCTGGAATGCTCTTGGTGCTTGATAGATATATGTAAAAATGCTAAGAGGTATTAAGACAGGAGCTGGGAGCAGGGTTGAAATCATGCAAATTGATAGGGGAGGTGCAGCGGCAATTTTGCACTCTATATCAATGGGAAGGCTTCCACTTTCCGAGGCAATGAATGCCAATTTATCTGCTGCCGCTACAACAATTCGCCAGAGAGCACTAATTGCTCTTTGTGAGTCATCTCAGAAGAATTATAGCGACGTTGTTGCTGCCAAATCAGACCTAAACTATATTGGTCTGCGAATAGAGAAAATACTTCAACTAAATAATTATATTGTTGTTAGTGAGAACATAATCAAGTATAGAATCTTTGTTAAAAAATTTATTGAGTCACATGATGTGATAAAAATGTGTGTTCGGAAGTGTGAACCAAATATGGCAATAAGCCTCATGAATGTGAATGGCCATCATTAGAGCTATACAATGCATATCTACAAGCAAAAGCAAATATTACATGTCCTGGCTGATCTGGTGACATATACCATACTCCTAAATGTCTATTGTCTGGCTGGGAGTGTAGAGAGGGCACAAGACATTTACAAGAAAGTAAGACATATGGCATCGGTTGGGGCTTGCAGATTACATCTCACCACCTACAACACAATTATGAAGGTTTTTGCAGATGCCAAAATGTGGCAATTGGCATGGAAAATAACAGAAGAGATGGTCTCAGATGGTGGAGTGTGCAATTCACACATTTGATGAAATGCTCCTCTTTGGCTATGAACCTTCATTGAAGCGACACCTTCTAATCTCCACCATTTTTATGACTGTTTGGATTGCAATTGTCAGCTACATTGGTCTGCCATCCAACTTCACCCTCTATGATTTTGGAGTTGCGAAACCAGTTAAGAATTGGCACTTCTTCTTCTGTGTTGCTATTGGATTGTGGGCTGGACTCATTATCGGATACACAATGGAGTATTACACTAGAAATGCTTACAGTCCTGTGCAGGATGTTGCTGCTTACAGAACAGGGGCAGCAAAAAATGTCATTTGTGGCCTCACACTGGGTTACAAGTTTTTCATAATTCTACTTAGGTTTCAGTCTTGCTGCCATATATGGACTTTCTGTGGCGGTTTTGGGAATGTTTAGCACAATTACAACCAGGCTTGCGCTTGACACCTATGGACTCAAGGGGGAGGAAGATCATGTAGCTTGCGTGGTTGACCTACTTGGCCACGGTGGGTACCCTACACCAGCAACCAAAGTGATAGAGGATTACACTGGCCGGACTGGGTGCTGGCCCAACTTATCATCCATGGTTTTTACTGTTGCCTACAAACCAGTGATGCACATACCATCAATTCTAGATCAATTTACAATAGTGGGTTTACTCACAACTAGCGCCAATCTGGGTGAATTACATCAAGGGAAACTCTTGTAGGCTTACATCAAGAGAGATTTTAATTTCCCCCACTCACGTTTCCCCCACTCACGCTACTTTACAGAAGCTGAGGTTCTCACTGAAATTTGTGCATGGCTATTGGTGGCTTACTTGCATGAATATGCATGTGAGGCTATTGTTGCTGCTCTCTATTATGGGATAAACAATATCAGAAGTGGAAAAAAAATGCAAATGTTTTCAGGCCAACTATTTTCAGTGCCAATTGAACCTGATCAAGCCTTGAAGTTGCTCGTGTTCTAGGAATTGGACTTATTTACATAGAATTAGTCAGAGCCTTAACCAGTACTATTGCGGCTGTGTGTGGATTTCACAAGGATATGCAGAGTGATCCAAGTTCAGTAGTTTATGCCAAAAAAAAGAGATGGTACACTGACAGAACTTGGACAGACAACAAGTCAATACATTTTAGTTCCCTATTTTGTTAACTTTTCGCATTGGTGAGTTCATTCTCACATGGGTTCTGAAGATTACGGTGGAACATCTTGTTGGCCGGTCATGGTCTTGCCAAATTGGAGCAGGTGATAGTTTAGACTGTTGTTGGGTTGCTTGACCGTGTGGTGGGTTGCTACAGCGAGTGATGCTGGAAATGTTGAATTCTCACCCAAAAAAACAATTTTCTGGAGGAACATTCTGCCAACGGGGGAAACTAGTGGAGGATTTTGAATACCGTAATCTCTCCATTCGAGGTGTTACATTGGAGCGCTTACACCACTTGTGTCACCCAGTGGGTTGACATAGATGCCACAGATGTTACATGGGAAGATGTGGAGACGTTTCAGCACACATACCCTACCTTCAAGCTTGAGGAAGCTCTTTCTCCACGGGGGGAGTGATGTTATGAACTCAATAGTAGGCCGAGTCATGCAGAGGCGTAGTGGCTGAGTCATCTAGTATTAAGTTAATTGTTTTTCTTTCTATTTACTTTTACTTCATTTTTATTTCAATAGATGAGTTAGTATGCCGTAGGGGCATTATTGTAATTCTTTCTCTTGAACCCTTGTTAGCATAAACCCTACTTAAGGGGCGAAAGGAATTAGAAAAGGCAAGCCTGATTTTAGTCTAAACAGGGTTTTGAGTTCTCCTAAACGAACTCAGGGGTGTGCATTCTCCTTGACGAACCTAGGGTTTTCAAGCTTCCCTTCGGCTTGATTCTTCTCTTCTCTTCTTCTTCCCTACGAATCAATGTGTTAGATCTGGGACCGCAACATACACACACAAGCACCCAGACAAACCACCCACCCCCCCCCCCCCCCCCCCCCCCCCCCCCCTCCATACACACACATATACACTTTAGCTGATGATTTAAATAATTAAACTCTAATTGACAGTAAACTAAATTTATAATTGATGTGACTGAAATTTAACCAACTTATTTGGAAAGATTTTATAAGATTTTCATTTGAACCTTTTATTTGTGGCAATATACAAATTTATGTTTTTTTTAGACCATGAGAAGATAGAATTCATTGAGATATCACCTGACAATAAGTGTTCCTCGAGGATCCCTAGCTACAACAATTCCATTAGCCATCTAGAAACATGAGACCATGATATAGCCAAGGATTTGAAAATGTCCCCATTTAATTGAGTAAATGTTTACTGTAATTTTTGGAAGTATATGTATTATCTATTATTTACTTGCACAGTAAAAATTTTTTATTGAAATGTATCTGTTGTGTGTGCATGAAGTTTCGTAAAGATTTACTGTAAAATTTAGGAAAAATTTCAAAAGATTTTAAATTTTTTGGAAAAAATATTACTTTGTTTTGCAAATGAATATTCAAGAAAATATGTTGCCTACCTGGGGAAAGATTTCAGGTAGCCATGGATGTCTTCTTTCTTGTTGCCTTTTCATAGTTTCAATGGGACGCTTGACCCTTTTGATTTACGCTCTATTCTTATAGGAACTAAAAGTTGAGTAATACTACATTATGTTGCTATATCCTGATGTTTGTCATTGTGGTTTCTATTAAGGTTGCATGTTGCATGTGTGTGAATTTATATCTTTCTCTATTATCAAGTACTCAGCTACATGCATGGTCTTTTCTTATTCTTCATTACTATGACACAGTTAACTGTCTTTGAAACTGATTTATAAAATTCACTTTCAGGTCAATGTTTTGATCCATCTAATAGGCTACAAGTGAAAATTCCATGGAAATAACACACTAAATTCTTCTGGTCTTACTGTTGGTTTTTGAAATTTTATTTCACTTCATTTTTTTCATATTTAATCTTTTCTAGGATGGTGTTTCATGCTTATTTTCACTTTTAAAGCAGGTAAATTCAATAGTAAGATTCAAATCAGACTCTACGGAGCTAATTAAATGCTTATTATCCTCAAATGTTGATGGTGCATTGACCCATCCAGAGGACATTCTAAAGTCTAGATTGCATCGTTAAGAGTTAGATGTAGCTGAACCAAAAGACAAACTTTTGAATGAAGAACCTGTTAAAAAGCTAACCGGTAGATCTTTTCCATCACATGAAGAACTCTTGGTGGAGTAGGAAGCTGAACTTTCTGGGGTGTATGTACAAAATGTACATTTTGGAAGTGTCTTCAGATATTTTAGAAGAGGCTTTGGATGAAATCAATGATAAGATTAAACTTCTGAAACAAAAGATACAGATTGCCTTGAGCAGCAGTTAAAGCATGAAGACGATTCTAGAGGATTTCTAACTCTTAAACTTCAATCTGCGTTGCATGAGATTGAGGTATTGAGGGACTCTGAAGTTGAGTGCATATCTAGATGCAATGATTTGAAGTCAGAAAATCATGTTCTGGAAGCAGAATTATAGAGAACCACAACTAAGAACTCTCACCTCACTCATAAACTTGTTGAATGTGAAGAAGTTATCTCAGAATGCAAAAGTTACGAATTGTAAGTGCTGGGGAAAGTGAAAGTGACAATTAATCACTTGTTTGTGTTAGTGTGCGCTGTGGAAAATGCAATATAAAGTACTTATTTGTGTTAGTGTGCACTATGTAAAGTGCAATGTATAGTACTTGTTTGTGTTGGTATGCACAATGGAAAGTGCGGTGTAAAGTGCAGAGAGATTATTTATTAAAAAAATATTTTTATATATTTGACTTTTAGAAAATTAAATTAATATTAGTTACTTAATTAAATATAATGATTAAAAAAATGCTTACTTTTATACTATTAAAATTTTAATCAAGGAAGGCCCACATATCCAAATGTGTTGGATGATGGGTCCAAGCCCATAAGATATGGACCCACCATGATCACACGAACTAGTGGGACCCACCATGATCACATGAGGTGGCATGATAAGTCCTACACAATAAGAAGTATTACAATATTAGATTTATTATGGATGCAGGTCTCGTAGAAGAGTTTCAGTTTAAAGGTGTTTTAGTCATGTTAGTCTTCTTTTTATATTGGGTTATTTAATTATGCTAAGACTTATCAAGTGATAGAGTTTCGGTGTAATTGGGATAAAGGTAGTTTAATTGTAAATGGACTCTACTACTTTCCGCTATTATAATTGGGATAAATGTAGTTTAATTGTAAATGGACTCTACTACCTTCCTCTATTATAAATAGAGGTTCATGCACTCTAATTAAAAAAAGTCAACAAAGTATTTCTCTTTTCCATAAATTCAACATGGTATCAGAGCAGATTATGTGTGCTGACTCGGTCAACCCACAAAGATAATGTGATCATTTTTTTATCTATTATCTCAAGCAGTTTAGCTTCGCATTTCTCTTTTTTTTTAGTCCCTATACCCGTTATTTGATTTACGTTTTCACATTTATGCTAAGATTTTAATATTTAACATTATATATTGATGGAAAGATATTCGAGTCTATTTTCCATAGAAAAATGACTTTTTGTAATCGGAGTTATCTACAAAGAGAAATAAATATTTGAAGCAGCAAAGATCAGATTGCAAAAGAGGTTCATGCAGCAGTAGAAAGCTTCAACTTCCGAGCTATTTTATGCGATCAAGAATGGGAGTTTATATGGAGAATTATATATAAAAAAATATATACAAGTCTATTTTCTTAATTATTCAACCAATTCTATTTCTGAGTTTTTTATATGGAGATATTGATCTTGGAAGAGTCAATGGTCATGTTGGAAAAAAGGGGGAAAAGTACTTAGTTCGGCATATACCCAAATCTATCAGATTATATATCTCAATAGAAGTATTTTATGAACATAATTTATTCTTGGATGAAAGGTATTTAAGTCTAGTTTTATAAGGAGAAATTTCATGTCAATCTGATCTATATTTAAGGATATATTTGCATTGGAAGAATTAAAGGTCATACTGGCATCCTGTGACATTAAAAAATCCGAATTTATGCCAATTGTTTTGCATCACTTTTTGAGTTGTTTTTATTGATCAACTGTATCAAAAAAGTATCTCACTTACCCCTTTTTCGGTTACTACATCTATGTTATTTATTTCAAGATAGGAACATTACCATTACCTCCCAGTTTGAGGGAGAGAAGTACAAGAAAGAGGTATTTTATTCCATATGTTGTGGTAAGTTTCATGTGACCAATATATTAAAAAAAGGGGGAGCAAAAAAGATGAAACTTTTACATCTAAGAAGAAATTTTTTGTAGCAAAAAAAAATAAAGATTAAAAATCTTGACTCGCAGTAATAATTGTGGTAATTATTGGTGATACTTGATTCAGTTCGACTCGATTCTATTTCTCTGGTTGGATTATTATTTTGAGGTATTCACAACATATTCCTTGGTCAACATATTATTTGGTGTAGATAATGGCATCAGATTATTTCATGGTTTTTTTATAAGGATTTTATTATTTTGGTTCGTGTTATATGGGATCGAGCACATTTTAGCTGAAGTTATTGTGTCTCTTTGGATGAGACATTATTATTGAAGAAGTGGTAGCCTCAACATCCTATCTTCCTCTTTACCCATAACTTATTGGTTATTTGACAACCTTACTCCTACCATCCTTTATTTGACTCTTACATACTTCTTTGGGCCAACCTCTTGTGTGTTGCTTTGGTTGGGAGTTTAAGTCCATTGAGACTTTATCTATATATATATATATATTTGGTTCTTTTATCGCCGTCTTATGAATGACGGGCATTACCCACTTATTAGGTCATTTATTGTCGTCTTGTGAATAACAAGCATTGATCACGTATCTCGTCTTTTATTGTCATCTTGTGAATAACAGGCATTTATCACGTATCACGTCTTGTGAATGACAAACATTTATCACCCATTTCTACCTATAAGAGTCAGTGCCCGGGTTGGGACACCGTGATGGAGGAGCTTATTACTACATATATGTTACCTCCCTTAAGTGGTAGTTATTACTTCTGCCACTTGAAAGTCATTGTCCTGTGGAGGGACACAGTGATGGAGAAGTTTTTACTACACTTCTGAGCACTATGTATAAACCCACTACCTGCAAAAGATAGGAGTGCCACTACCTGAGAATGATAGGAGTACGCCTTATATCTAGCATGGGTTAAGACTGGAGTATGGAGCGATGTCATACGGCTTGGAGTGATTTTACTCTCACTGATCTTATGCCAGTTGGGCCTCATGAAAGAGAGCACCAGCGTGAGGGAGAGTGTTGGATGATATGGAGGACTGCCATTTTATATGAGAAGATCTTATACATCGTTTGTAGCAAGCTAGAAGTTCATAATGCTCTCTCACCCCCAGTTTGAGGGGAAGTGTTGGAAGATGGGCCCAAACCCACATGACCAAGGAAGGCCCACATATCCAAGTGTGTTGGAAGATGGGCCTAAGCCATTAAGACATGGACCCACCATGATCACATGAACTGGTGGGACCCACCACGATCACGTGAGGTGGCATGATGAGTCCTACACAATAAGAAGTCTTACAGAACCAAAATTATTATGGAAGCAGGTCTCATAGAAGAGGTTTAGTTTAAAGGTGTTTTAATCATGTTAGTTTTCTTTTTATATTGGGTTATTGAATTATGTTAGGACTTATCTTTAAGTGTTAGAGTTTGGGTGTAATTGGGACAAAGGTATAGTTTAATTGTAATTGGACTCTACTACCTTCCTATATTATAATTAGAGGTTCATGTACTCTGATTACAACAAATCAATGAAGTATTTATCTTTTCCATAAATCCAACAGTTATATAAAAAGGATATTATAAAATATTTTTTAGCTCAATATCTATTAGTAATATCAAAATAATATTAATTTATTAACTTAATATATAAAAAATAAAATATTCACACAAATACTTACTTTATAATATGAAAAACTTATGAAATTATTATATTAAAAGTGTTTAAATTCTCACACTTAAACTAATGTATATTCACATTTATATTTGTTTAAATTCATTACCTATCGTACTACGCAAACGACGTAATAATAAAAATAAAAATAACTTTGTTGATTTTCAAGACTCCATGAATTTATCTCATGGAGAAAAAAGGAAAGAAACCCATTGGGAGAAAACCGGAGGAAGAAGGATTATGGAATTGATGATCCTAACCCTCCCCCTGAAGCTCTATTTATAGATTTATGAACCTACTGTATTACAATAATACCCCTGAACTTAAGGTTTAGGGTTTAGGGTTTTAACCCTGGAACTTTAACTTAATTATAATAATGCCATCTCTATGAAATGACTCTTTATTTACCATCCTGCCATCATTATATGTGGGCCTATGGGCCTTCTCCTTGATTTTTGGGCCTTAAGCCTATCTTCTATATATCTTGGTTGCACGTCTTCCTTGGTCTTATGGGCTTGGGCCTTCCTTGGTCGTGTGGGCTTGGGCACTATCTTCCAACACTCCCCCTCAAGCTGGGGGTGAGAGAACAACATGAACTCCCAGCTTGCTACAAATGATGTATAAAATCTTTGTATAAAATGGCACATTTTCCAATATGCCTTCATCTTCCAACACTCCCCCTCATGCTGGTACTCTTGTTCATGAGGCCCAGTTGGCATAATATTAGTGAGAGTAAATCACTCCTAACCACTAAGACATTGCTCCACACTCTAATCATAACTCATGTTGGATGTAGGGCACACTCCGTCTTTTGTAGGTAGTGTGTCTATCGGCATTGCTCTAAAGTGTCCACCTCTACAAGACAACGAGTCTCAAGTGGTAGAGTAATATATGATATTAATGGAGGAAAATAACATAAATGTAATAATAAGTTCCTCCATCATAGACTTCCAACTTCAAATATTTTTTATATTTTTTATATTTTTTTATATTCGTCTTACTTTCTATTTTTCTCCCTTCTTTCTACATTTCGCCTTTTTTTTTCATTTTTTGCCTTTTCTTTCTTTATTTCTCATTTTCTTTCAATATTTTACCTTTTCTTCTATATTTCGCTTTTTCTTTCTATGTTTCGTCTTTCTTTCTATATTTCGCCTTATCCTTTTCTTTCTATATTTTGTCTTTTCTATTTTCATTTCAGCTTTTCTTTCTAAATTTTTCTTTTTCTTTCTTTGTTTCGTCCTTCTTTCTATGTTTCGCAATTTCTTTCAATATTTCTCATTTTCTTTCTATATTTCACCTTTCTTTCTATAGTTCTCATTTATTTCTATTTTTTCGTATTTTTTCCTATATTTTGTCTTTCTTTCTATATTTTGTCTTTCTTTCTATATTTTGTCTTTTCTTTCTATATTTCGCCTTTATTTCAATATTTTATTTTTTCTTTCTATATTTCACCTCTTCTTTCTATATTTCACCTTCTCTTTCTATATTTTACCTTTTCTTGATATATTTCACCATTTCTTAATATATTTCATCTTTATTTTTATATTTCACATGTCTTTCAATATTTTACCTTTTTTCTATATTTTGCCTTTTCTTTCTATTTTTCACATTTTCTTTCCATATTTTGCCTTTTCTTTCTATATTTCTCTTTTTCTTTCTATGTTTCGTCTTTTTTTTCTATATTTTGCCTTTTCTTTCAATATTTTGTTTTTTCTTATATTTCATCTTTGTTTTTGTAGTTTGTCTTTCTTTCTATATTTCACCATTCTTTTTATATTTCATCTTTCTTTTTATATTTCGTCTTTCTTTTTATATTTCGCATTTTCTTTCTATGTTTCACCTTTCTTTCTATATTTTGTGTTTCTTTCTATATTTCTTCTTTCTTTCTATTTTTTGTCTTTTTTACTATATTTCATCTTTCCTTCTCTATTTCGTCATTATTTCTAAAGTTCATTTTCTTTATATTTTTCACCTTTTCTTTCTATATTTCAATTTTCACTATTTCGTCGTTTTTTTTTCTATTTCATCTTTGTTTCTATATTTTGCCTTTCTTTTTATATTTTTCTTTTTCCTTCTATATTTTGCCTTTCTTTCAATATTTCGTCTTTCTATATGTATTTCGCCTTTCTTTCTATATTTCCACTTTCTTTTTATTTTTTCGTATGTGTTTCTATATTTGACTTATTCTTTCTTTATTCCTGCCTTTTCTTTCTATTTTTCATCATACTTTCAATATTTCCTCTTTCTTTCTATATTTCGTCTTTTCTTTCTATATTTCACTTTTTCTTTCAAAATTTTCCATTTTCTTTCTAAAATTCGCCTTTTCTTTCTACATTTCACTTTTTCTTTCTAAAATTCAATTTTTCTTTCTAAGTTTTGACTTTCTTTGTATATTTCATCTTTTCTTTCTATATTTCCCCATTTATTTCTATATTTCACTTTTCTTTCTATATTTCAATTTCTTTTTGGATTTCAACTTTCCTTTTTATATTTCATCTTTCTTTCTGTATTTCATCTTTGTTTCTATATTTTGCCTTTTCTTTCCAAATTTCACCTTTGTTTCTATTCTTGGTCTTTCTTTCTATTTTTCGTCTTTCATTCTACATTTTATCTTTCTTTTTATAGTTCACCTTTTCTTTCAATATTTTGTTTTTTTTCTATGTTTCGTCTTTCTTTCTATATTTGCCTTATCTTTCTATATATCACATTTTCTTTCTATATTTCACCTTTTTTTCTTTATTTCTATTTTTCTTTCTAAATTTTGCTTTTTCTTTCTTTGCTTCATCTTTGTTTCTATGTTTCACCTATTTCTTTCTTTATTTCTCACCTTTCTTTCTATAGTTCGCCTTTCTTTCTATTTTTTGTATTTCTTTCTATATTTTTTATTTCTTTCTATATTTCGTCTTTCTTTCATTATTTCGTCTTTCTTTCTATATTTCGTCTTTCTTTCATTATTTCGTCTTTCTTTCTATATTTCGTCTTTCTTTCTATAATTCATCTTTCTTTCTATATTTCACATTTTCTTTCTATATTTCGCATTTTCTTTCTATATTTCACATTTCTTTTTATATTTCACTTTTTTTTTCTATATTTCACCTTCTCTTTCTATATTTTGCCATCAGCACAACTTGTACAACTCCGCTAGACAGCACATGGTATTCAAGACAGCCCGTGGTTTTCAAGAAGCAGTTTCGACAGCCCATGGTTTTCAAGTAGCAACATCTCGTGGTTTCCAAAAAACAGAAAGAAGATATGACAGCACCAAGATTCGAGAAAAAGATTATGTGATTGTGCTTTTCCTGTTTACTTTTTGTAAAGTGTTACTGTTTGTAAAGTTTGTAAACCGAACACCTGGAAAGCAAACAAGGATCTATCATTGTCGATGGGCCCAATGAGCACCCGAGTGATTCCTTATGCCTCCCAGTGTCGGCAAGATTTGGCTATAAATAGCCTTGTGTAATGTTAAGATGATATGAATGAAAGAGTGTTTGAATCCCAACCTTGTTCCGAATACCATGTCTCTCCCTTTCACCCTCGCCGACTGATAAGCGCTTAAGAGTTCTTCCGTTCCTCAAGTAAGCTTCCTGTGTAGTTTTTTTTCTCTCCCTTTTCGGGAACTTCCGTAAGGGAACTCTTAAAACCTCTACTGTTTAGATTTGTAAAAGATTTCCCTTACCTCGGGTTCATCTTAAGCATTAGGTAAAAGCATTGTGTAACCCTCAGAGGTTTCACGGTCCTTAGTTCCGATGTGTTGCCCGTTGTTGTCCATGTGGGACTTAAGGGCTTTGTTCTGGTCGGAATGTTGATAGGAGCCCATGGCCGAAGCTTTATGCTAGGGAAGCACATACCTCCTTCTGTCTTAAGTGCTTGTAAGTTGTGGGAATCTTGAGAAAAAACTAAACAGTAAGTGTTTTAAGAGCTACCTTGTGGAAGATTGTCATCTTTTCTTGCTCTCATAGTTCCCTACTGCTTCTTTATGGTTCTGTTGTTTATCATTCTTGTTCTAGTTCTTTTTGCTTTCGTCCTGACTGCAGTTATTGTGTGTTAGCTATTGTCTTTATTATTGTTTTTATTATAAGGTATATTAGGCTGGAATACTACTGGGTGAGGGAAACACCCTTCGGGTAACTCCCTGACAGCCACCTCTGCCTCTAAGAAGCCTCTGCTTCAAGGAGCCAAGTGTCGCTCCCGGTTGGCACAACGCCGCTGTACCTTTGCATATATATTTGGTTAGTCTGTTTTATATTACACCAGATTGCTCGTATAGTTCTCAGATATTTACCCAGTTATTATTTATATCTAGGATTGTTATATAGGTGTTTAAGAAAAAACTCCTTATTTTATTAAAGATTGAGTCTTATAGTTTCATTCTGTTTTTAAGTGTGGTAGCCTTAAGATTATTTGAATATTTTGTTTTCTTGCCAGAAGTGCTAGTAGAACTATTAGAATCTGATATATATTTCGTCCTTAGTATATTACTCAGATTACTTTGCATATTCTATGATTTTTGTTAATATTGTTGTATCCCTAGTTTTGTGCAATTTAATAGTATTTAGTTTTATCTGTTTTACACTTTCACTTAATAATTATATTAGAGTATTTGAAACTCCTAGACCTATATTCATCACCAGAACTTCTAGAAGACAAATACTTAGAAGAGGTATACCTACACAGAATCTGAATACTCCAGATTAAAAGAGTACCCCCTAGAAATTGGTATCAGAGCCATAGAATCCTGGATCCCTTTAAAAAGATAGAATATTTAGACTTGAAAATTGTTTCAAAATTTGATTTCAAATACATAGGAACAAATTCTCTTAAGTGTCATTTTAATAGTGAAGAACATAGTCTCCACGGTAATAATCCTCATCTTAATAGCATCACAGATTTAATAATCAGCTTAGGAAGTAGTCTACAGGATAAGCTTACTGATTTTGAATTTATTCTAAATAGGCTACAAGACAAAGTAAAAACTTTAAAAGGGAAAACAGACAGATTAGCTAAAAATTTAGATTATTTAAAAACTAGTAAAGGTTCTCAGCAGAATATTGATAAAGAGATAGATTTGATAACTCAAAAATTAAAAGCTGTAAAAATAGATCAACCTAGGACTAGCTCTAAAAATATATGGCAGTTTCACGGAGAAGTACAGAAACCGACACCATCTCAGAAATAGGTAACTCATCTAGAAACCTTAATCTATTAGATAAACTTACAGGACGAAGAAGCCTAGACCAGAGAGACATACACTTAGATGAAATAATCAATGTAGACCAAGATATTAATCTGTTTAGCAATAATCAGTTAAATCTCTTGAACCCAAGACAGTTATACAGAACTAGACCTTTAAATTTCCAGACAGGCTTATTTAGACATTATAGAGAAATGCAAATAAGCTGTGTAGGTCAAGATTTTGTTAATATTAATTTAATTGCAGAACAAGCTTTTAGAGAAATTAAAAAGATTTATACCTTAATTCATTTAGGATTAATAGTAATTGGCATAAAAGGATTAGGCAGAAAACATGTAGGAACCAAAACACTTTTAAGCATATATGATGACAGATGGGCAGACCCGAAAAAAGCTATGTTAGGAATTACTGAAGTAGATATGAACCAGAATGGTGGAATATTTTATTGTTCCCCAGATTTTCTTATAGGCTTACAAGACTTTAAAAAATATATAAAGATAGGAATATAGACCAAAGGATATGAATCCTTTGTAGGAAATAATTTATTAATCTGCATAGGATTTTTAGGACGATGTACAAGTTCCAGTACTACTAGATTTAAAATCAAGATAGATGATGTAGTTAACTTAATAGGAAATAAAGGAATAAAATTACTTAAACCAATAAAATATTCTCCAGACGATTTAGCAGGTTTAGATTGGAACCTAAAATTTAGAGAAGAAAAAATAATCAGCCCAGAAGAAAGCATTATGTATACAGACACAAAAGGAAATATAAATATTAGATTTAATAGTTATGAACAGAAAAATATAGAAGAAACGGAATCTATATCTAGTGAGAATTATGACTTAGTCAATATTGAGTCAGAAATAGATGAGATAATATATCCGAAAGAATTAGGATTACAATTAGAAGAAAGAGAATTACTTCATTTAGAAGAAGATTTAATAAAAAAGAAAAGCCTAAAAGAGGAAGAATATTTATACTATGACAGTGAAATAAATATTAGAAAAGGAACAATGCCTTTAGCTCCTACAGAAGACGATTCCCTTAGCATCAAAGAATATATGGAAGAAGAAAGTTCTGTAAATAATCCAACAACATATTCTACCTATCCTAGACCTCCACCTAGAGAAGTCTTTAATTCTAGCAATATGCCTAGAATCCCATATACAGAACCAGTTCATTTTGATAAAAAGATACATCCAAAAGGAAAACAAAAAGAAACTGAAAGACCTATTTCTTTTCAAGATAAGGGCAAAGGAAAGATACTTAATCTTTCTGCCCATGATCCTCAAGAATGGACTACAGTCTTAGATCTGTGGAAAAACCAAGTAGTCTCAGACTATGTCCAGAACTTTTCCTCACAAGATGTAGAAGAAATGTATAGATATTTAGAAACCTTTGTAGGAGAAAGTGTCAAAGCTCTTTGGGAAAGCTATAAAAGATATAATCCAGAAGAATTTGGGCAATTAATGAGTTTAGGATCAAATCCTTACAATTTTGTGAATAAAGTCTTTCAATTAGTAACAGGAGACGACCCTAATTTAGGATCTATAACAATACAGAAAGATGCTGTTATATATTTAGAACAACTTAGCTTACATAATTATAAGTATGTTAAAAAATTCTTACAAGATTATTTTTACTACACTTGCATTTCAGGAAATGCCTTTAATAAAGACTTAGGCATAAAACTCTTTAGAAAATTACCAGGAGCGTTAGGAAAAGAAATATATGAAAAATGGCAGAATATAGAAAATGCTAACCCTACTTCTGTATATTCTATAGAACAGAGAACAAAGTTTATTATGACTATTTTACAAGAAAAATGCACAGATATTCAAATCCAGAGACAACTCAAAGGAGATGACTTTAGATTCTGTAAATAGATATATACGACCCAAGCTTATGGATTAAAAGATTCTAGACAAAAACCTAGATGAACAAAAAGATTTGTCAAGAAGGGATATTTTATTAGAAGATTTAAAAGTAGAAAACCCTATCTTAATAAAGATAAACATGTGAGACGTTTTAACCCTAAAAGAACCTATAAGAATAAACTTTCATGTTATATTTGTGGACAAACAGAACACTTAGCTAACACTAGTCCTAAAAGACAAAATATAAATTCTAGAAGATCAACCCTAGTAGAAAATGTACAACAAGACCTTATAGAAGTAGACGAGTATATGTCAGACACAGAATCTATCTATAGTATAGTTAGCATTCCCAATGTTCCTTGCAAAACTTCTGATTCTGAAGAAGATCTTATTTTAGACTTAGACTTAGATGAAAACATAGATCTAATGGATACCGTCTCAGACTGTACCCATTCTTGGTTATGGTTTACAGGATTAGATAGTAACCCTTGTTTCCATTGCAAATGGTATCCCAGTAAGAAACAGCGAGCCAAATGTTCTTTATGCTTCCTAGAAGCTTGTCTTTCATGTCTCAAACAGTTAGGCATCACTCCAGTAGATCAACCTCAACCTAATAAGATTTATAATACCAAATTAGAAATTATGGTTAGAAAAATAGATAATTGTGAAGCAGAAATCTCTTTGCTTAAACATAGACTTGATACAATTGAGAAAGATACTTATGATGGCATTACGGTAGGATTAGACGAACCAGAAACTTCTTTAGTTTGTAACCAGGATAAAACCTTTTCCAGTATTTTAGTTAGAGCTAAAATTATCTTTCCCGATAAACAATCCATCATTTTAGATGCTTTAGTAGACTCCGGTTGTACCAAATGCATTATTCACAGCCGCTTAGTCCCCAATAAATATCTCAAGAAGACCCAGAAACAGGTTCTTAGCCAACAAGTAGATGGTACCTATAATCCTTATACTACCTCTTGTGATGAAGGTAAAATTCAGTTTTTTACTAATTGTTCCTCCTTCTCTAGCTCATATCCTCTCCCTTTAATGTGGGTCCGAGACCTTAAACTTAAAGTAGATTTCATTCTTGGCTTAAATTTTATCCTTCATAATAATGGTTCTTTAACTATTAGCAGAGACTACCTTCACTTCAGTAAGAATTCTAGTTCCATTCCCGTCCACACCACATATTCTCCCACTCTTTGCACCTCAGCGGAGCGTGGTGGCCCTGCTCCATCCAAAGAAAAAGATCCTCATTATTCTCATTGCCACTGTGCAATTCCAGGTAGCTGTAAGATCAATCCCATAAGCCAAGCATTAGAACAACAAATAGATAATCTCATAGATCAAAAATTTTTAGACTATCCAGACACGTCCCAACCTAGCACATCTTTTCAAACTACACTAAGCCCTTTAGAGTATCCAGAGGAAATTATGGAAGAAAATGAGGATTATGACGAATGGATAGAAAGAATGATAGAGTTAGATTATTCATTTCTAGACACTGAAAAACTCTATCTAGAAATTGTTAATATTAACCACACAGACAAACATCATTTACAACACATTATAGATAAGCTAGACCAATTAGAATATTTTGGAGAAAATCCTTTAAAATATTGGGAGAAGAATAATATTCAATGTAGACTGGAATTACTTAATCCTAGTTATATAGTTAAAACACCAAACATAGAAGCCACAAATTTAGATAAAGAAGACTTTAAACTTCATATAAATGAACTCTTAAAATTAGGAATAATAAGAAAATCAATCAGCCCACATAGATCTACAACCTTTATTGTAAGAAAACGAGGAAAATCTAGGATGGTAATAAATTATAAAAGACTAAATGATAATACTGTCACAGACAGTTATAATATCCCAGATAAATCTCAACTCATTAATAAGATTCAAGATAAAAAGATATTTAGCAAGTTTGACTGTAAATCAGGATTCTGGCAGATAAAGATGCACCCAGATAGTATAGAATGGACAACCTTTACTTGTCCAGAAGGGCATTTTGAATGGTTAGTAATGCCATTCGGCCTACAAAATGCTCCAGCTTTTTTCCAAAGAAAGATGGATAATATATTTAAGAAATATGATAATTTTGTCCTAGTTTATATAGATGATATTTTAGTTTTCAGTAAAACCATCGAAGACCATATAGGACATCTACAGTTAGTGTTAGAAACATTCATGCAAGAAGGTATTATTATTAGTAAATCCAAAATAGAATTGTTTAAATAATATATAAACTTTCTAGGAGTAAATATAGGACAAGGACAAATTGAACTACAAGATCACATATCTAAAAAGATTTTAGAAATGCCTGATGACTTGTCTGACACAAAACAGTTACAAAGATTTCTAGGATTAGTTAATTATGCTAGACCTTTCCTCAAAGATATAGGAAAAATAATAGGACCTTTATATGGAAAAATTGCCCCTACGGGACAAAAGTTTTTTAATCAAGAAGATAAAAATTTAGTCAAACCGGTAAAAGAAAAAGTTAAAACTTAATCTAAATTACAGATGCCTTTAGACTTAGATTACATTATCATTGAAACAGATGGCAGTAACCTAGGATGGGGAGGAGTTTTAATAGCTAAACCTCATCAATATAGTTCTAAAGAAGAAGAAAGAATTTGTAGTTATGCTAGTGGTAAATTCAAAGAAAAAGGAAATATGAGTAGCATAGATACAGAAATCTTAGTAGTAATTTATTCCCTAGAAGCCTTTAGATTATTTATAATCAATAAAAATGAATTTACTTTAAGAACTGATTGTGAAGCCATTGTAAAATATTTTCAATGTAGCAAAGAAAATAAAATAAGTCGTAAAAGATGGCTTAACTTAGTTGATATTATTACAGGCAATGGTTATACTATTATTTTTGAACATATTAAAGGAAAAAATAACCATCTTGTCGATACTCTTAGCCGCAGATTTTTTTATTCAAAATTTGTTTCTCGACAGATGGATTTTCCTGATCGTACTTCCAGATCTTCTTCCTCGAAATTTAATAATTATGGTCAAGGATTTTTATGTTTTGGTAATCAGAAGTTAGTTGTCTTTCCTAAGTCCAATATTACTTTTAAGACCTTACCTAGTGTTTCAGTTACCAAAGAAGAACAGTGTTTGTTAGACAACTTATGGCTCTCTTACCAGCGTGTCCCTAAAGACTAGAAGTATTTCTTAGCCAGTTTAAACTGTCTCTCAGAATATTTTACCCAGAAAAAGAAGAGTTTTAATTTTTATGTTGTTTTCCAAGGTCGAACCCTAGGAGTCTTTCATTCCTGGACAGAAGTTGTAGAAAGTATCCAAGGTTTCCAAAGACCCGTATACAAAGGATTCAATAACCTACAAGAAGCCCTAGAAGCAGCAAAACTGACTATAGGCACCAATTACTATATTGTCCCTTCTTTAAGACACATGCGTGAAGATCAAGTTTCTTATGGAGTAGCTAAAGACAACAAGAGAATCATTTTTTGTGATCATTGTGACACACTAGCAAAGACTATTCAAAAACTTAATGAAAAAAGAAGACTATTGGAAGAGAAGAACGACTTTCAGAAAGAATACATCAAGACTCTTGAAGAAGAAAACAGAATATGGAAGGCCAAGGCAACAGGTACTTTCAGTACCCAGACCCCTACTAGTGAAGGGTTTTCACTAGCTAGTTCGGCTCAAACGATAGCCGGTAAAGACATCTCAAGTCCGTTGATGGCCGGGCATTTGCCAAAAATGCCATTAGAACAACAGCAAAAAGACAAGAACAAAGAACAAACTCCAGAAATAGACGAAGATAAAATAAAAAAGATGATGGATGACTATTTCAGAGAATATTTAAGAGATCAAGGTTATGAAAAAAGAGATTCTGAGACATCTAGCAAGACTGGGTCCACTGGAACCCAAACGTTACAATGTTACTCACAAGAAGAGGATGATGACTTTGAATACGACTCTGAAGCAATCAATAATTTACTATTTTTCACATTTTCTTTCCATATTTTGCCTTTTCTTTCTATATTTCTCTTTTTCTTTCTATGTTTCGTCTTTTTTTTCTATATTTTGCCTTTTCTTTCAATATTTTGTTTTTTCTTATATTTCATCTTTGTTTTTGTAGTTTGTCTTTCTTTCTATATTTCACCATTCTTTTTATATTTCATCTTTCTTTTTATATTTCGTTTTTCTTTTTATATTTCGCATTTTCTTTCTATGTTTCACCTTTCTTTCTATATTTTGTGTTTCTTTCTATATTTCTTCTTTCTTTCTATTTTTTGTCTATTTTACTATATTTCATCTTCCCTTCTCTATTTCGTCATTATTTCTAAAGTTCATTTTCTTTATATTTTTCACCTTTTCTAAGTTCCCGGATGAACTACTGGAGAAAACTCAACTTCAGAGATTTCTAGGAAGTCTCAATTATATTGCAGATTATTATCCTCATCTTGCCCAAGATTCTGCAATATTGCACAAAAGACTCAGAAAGAATCCTGAGCCATGGACTCCTAAACATACTCAGGCAGTTCAATTAATTAAAAGTAAGGTTAAGCAACTTCCTTATCTTAATCTCACTAACCCTTCTTATCCGAAGGTGGTAGAGACTGATGCTTCCCATATAGGCTATGGTAGCATCTTAAAACAAAGAAATCCATCAGGTAAAGAAGAACTTGTTCGATTTACCTCTGGAAACTGGCATGATGCACAACTTAATTATTCCACTATGAAACAAGAAATATTGGCAATAATTAAGTGCATTCATAAATTCCAGGATGATTTATTAAATCAAAAATTCCTTTTAAGAGTTGATTGCTCAGCAGCCAAATCGATTCTGAAGAAGGATGTGAAGAATCTTACTTCCAAACAAATCTTTGCCAGATGGCAGGCGGAATTAAGTGCCTTTGATTTTGATATAGAACATATCAAAGGAGAATTGAACTCCTTACCTGATTTTCTAACCCGTGAATTTCTCCAGGGTCAAAATCATGTATAACCCCGCAAGGGGCAATCCACTCCCAATGAGAGGACGTGGTAATCAACAATCAAGAGGCTGAGGCCGAAAGAATCCAGAAAGAGGAAATTCCTCAGACAAGAAGGGCAAAACCCCAGTGTCGTATAAAGAGACACTTGAAGTAGAACCAGAGTATATTACTCTTCCGGAGACGGAAACAATTCTACTCCTCAATAAAGAGGACCTTGAGGGAACATTGGATTCCTGGGAGATGTTACAGAAATGGCTTGGAGAAGCCTACTGTCCCATCCGTGCAGGAAAACGATGGTATTCCTTTGAATCCATTTTGGTTCATCTGAATTCGATATCAGTGCATCATACACTGACCTATGTGGCTAAATGGGATAGCCCAAGAGCGTACAATAAATGTACAATACAAAGATTCATGCATCCCTCAACATGGGGTAAATTTGATTTAGCTAAAGCAACTAATCTTCCTAATGATAAGGAATTTAATTATTGGGATTATATGGATTCTTGGTATAATACCTTTTATTACCAAAATCCTTCCCATAGGCATTCCTGGTTTTTCCAATGGGAAAAGAATGTCTTTCAGAGGTCATTACCTCTACCTAGTTGGGTATTTGCATGGTGGATCAAATTTGGGCCACCCATTTCAATATTACCTGAGCCCATTAAGGCTTGTTTTAGTAAATGGACTCAATCCAGTCCTGAGCTTAAAGCTCTGGGTTATGAAAAACCTCGAAAGAATTGGGACAGTCTTATCTTCTTTATGGTATTTTCTCTACCATGGATTTGGAGATGGGATTGTACTACAGGCTTTAATGATAAAAGCCTACCAGTATTATTACGAACTTTTCATGTTCGATGGTGGAAAAATTTCCCCAATATTGATACCAAAGTTGCAGAAATTAAGTCTGCCATCATGCAAAATGAAAACAATCTTGGATTGCATCGCATCCCGGAAGTCCATTATGACTCTGACAATTTATTTGCAAGCTTCAAAACTCAATTGAAGAGTTTGATTCCGAATATATCGGAGCAAGATATTATGAAAAAATTATTCGAATCAATGAAGGATTCTATGGTAACCCAGTGCAATGAAGGCACTTCTTCTCACCACCCAGCAGATGACAACATGTCCGTGTCTGAACCTTCTGCTGCTGAAGATGAGGAAGACATTGATTATAATAGCACTGAGCAAGATGATAATGCTCAAGACTCTTTACCGGATAGTCAGCCACCTGATGAGGATCCGGAAGACTATATTAATCTTATGTTGCAAGCATTCAAGGCAACATCTAAAAAGAAATAATTTTGCAGGATATGACCATGACAGATAAATCTGTTCCAGATTCGTCGGCCAAGTCCGTCCAAAAGCTATAGAGGAAATCTTATCCTCCGGCCCACAGCTGGCCTATTTGTCACATCACGCCAGGCACCTACAGTATCTTTGGTTGGCCATTTTCCATAAAGTCACATTCATGGGATGCCGCCAGTAGCCGCCTGCATCGGATAAGAGTAAAAACTCTTCATCAACAAAAGTTGCAATGGGACCAAGCACATCAAATGTCTTGTTCCAATCTCAATCATAGAGATAAGGATGATGAAGATAAAGCAAATGACTCACCAACACATCCTCATCCAAAGCATCTCAATAATAGAGATGATGACTCACCGCCTCAATCATAGAGGTTACTTTTTGGTCTTAGTGGTGGATTTCAAATATTGTTAAATCCACATTTATTCTCTCCTTCTATATAAGGAGTTAGTTTAGTTAGACAAGGCATCACTTGAAAAACCTTCCCCTTTGTATTCAGGTTGCCTACTCGTGTGCTTTAAGTTTTGGAGTTTGCTGTAAGTACTTTATGATATTGTGAATAAATTAGTAGTACTTTAAAGTTATTCTCTGCCTGTTTCTTCGTTTACTTGCCTTCTGTCAATCTTCCTTCTTCCCGCTGTAATTGGTGAAAAAGAAAAGGTGAAAAATATAAAGAAAATGAACTTTAGAAATAATGACGAAATAGAGAAGGAAAGATGAAATATAGTAAAATAGACAAAAAATAGAAAGAAAGAAGAAATATAGAAAGAAACACAAAATATAGAAAGAAAGGTGAAACATAGAAAGAAAATGCGAAATATAAAAAGAAAGATGAAATATAAAAAGAATGGCGAAATATAGAAAGAAAGACAAACTACAAAAACAAAGATGAAATATAAGAAAAAACAAAATATTGAAAGAAAAGGCAAAATATAGAAAAAAAAAAGACGAAACATAGAAAGAAAAAGAGAAATATAGAAAGAAAAGGCAAAATATGGAAAGAAAATGTGAAAAATAGTAAATTATTGATTGCTTCAGAGTCGTATTCAAAGTCATCATCCTCTTCTTGTGAGTAACATTGTAACGTTTGGGTTCCAGTGGACCCAGTCTTGCTAGATGTCTCAGAATCTCTTTTTTCATAACCTTGATCTCTTAAATATTCTTTCTATATTGCGCCTTTTCTTTCTATATTTTGCTTTTTATTTCTATGTTTTGTCTTTCTTTCTATATTTGCCTTATCTTTCTATATATTACATTTTCTTTCTATATTTAGGCTTTTGTTGATATATTTCTACTTTTCTTTCTAAATTTTTCTTTTTCTTTCTTTCCTTCGTTTTTGTTTCTATGTTTCACCTATTTCTTTCTTTTTTCTCATTTTCTTTCTATATTTCACCTTTCTTTCTATAGTTCTCCTTTCTTTCTATATTTTGTCTTTCCTTCAAAATTTCCTCTTTCTTTCTATATTTCGTCTTTCTTTCTATAATTCGTCTTTCTTTCTATATTCCGCATTTTCTTTCTATATTTCGCCTTTCTTTCTATATTTCATCTTCTCGTTCTATATTTTGCCTTTTCTTTATATATTTCTCCATTTCTTTCTATATTTCTTCTTTCTTTCTATATTTCACATGTCTTTAGAAATTTTGCCTTTTTTTTCTATATTTTTTCTTTTCTTTCTATATATCACATTTTCTTTTTATTTTCCTTTTCTTTCTGTTTTTCTCTTTTTTTTTCTTTTTTTTTCTTTCTTTCTATTTTTCACCTTTTCTTTCTATTTTTTGCCTTTACTTTCTATATTTCGTCTTTCTTTCTATATTGCCTCATTATTTCTATATTTTATATTTTTTTTAATTTTGTCATTCTTTGTATAATTCACATTTTCTTTCTTTATTTTGTGCTTCTTTCTATTTTTTGTCTTTCTTACTATATTTCATCTTTTCTTTTCTATTTTGTCATTATTTCTAAAGTTCATTTTTCTTTATATTTTTCACCTTATCTTTCTATATTTGTTTTTTCTCAATTTCGTCTTTCTTTTTCTATTTAGTCTTTCTTTCTATATTTGGCCTTTCTTTCTATATTTTTCCTTTTTTTCCATATTTGGCCTTTCTTTCTATATTTTGTCTTTCTTTATATATTTCGCCTTTCTTTATATTTTTCGTATTTGTTTCTATATTTGACCTGTTCTTTTTATATTCCCACCTTTCTTTCTATATTTCATCTTACTTTCTATGTTTCCTCTTTCTTTCAATATTTCACATTTTCTTTTTGTATTTCTCTTTTTCTTTCAAAATTTTGCATTTTGTCTATATTTTGCTTTTTCTTTCTATATATCTTCTTTACTTTCTACATTTCACTTTTTCTTTTGAAAATCAACTTTTTCTTTCAATGTTTTGACTTTCTTTGTGTATTTCGCCTTTTCTTTCTATATTTCCCCATTTCTTTCTAGATTTCACTTTTCTTTCTATATTTCATTTTCCTTTTGGATTTTAAATTACCTTTTATATTTCATCTTTCTTTCTATATTTTGCCTTTTCTTTCAATATTTCATTTTACTTTCTATATTTCATCTGTTTTTTCTATATTTCATTTTAATTTTTATCTTTTTTTTCAGTATTTCATTTTACTTTCTATATTTAATTTTATTTTCTATATTTCATCTTACTTTCTATATTTCAAGTTACATTATATATTTCGTCTTTCTTTCTATATATCATTTTTATTTCTATATTTCATCTCTCTTTCTATATTTTTTATCTCTTTATATTTGTGTCTTAATCTCTATAATTTACCTTTCTTACTATATTTCGCCTTTCTTTCTATATTTTATTTTTCTCTCTATATCTTTCTTGTTACTTTTTATATTTCATCTTTCTTTCTATATTTCATTTTACTTTCTGTACTTCGTTTTACTTTTAATATTTCATCTTTCTATCTATTTTTTATTGTAAATTTTATATTTAATCTTTTTTCCTATATTTTATTTTACTTTCTATATTTCATTTTTCTTTTTGTTTTTCATGTTACTTTCTATATATTATTTATCTTACAATTTTTTTTTTACTTTTGATATTTCATTTTTCATTCTATATTTTCATTTTACTTTCTATATTTCATTTTTCTTTCAGTATTTCATTTTACTTTCTATATTTCATCATTCTTACTATATTTCATTTTACTTTCTATTTCATCTTTCTTTCTATATTTGGCCTTTCTTTCTATATTTTTCCTTTTTTTCCATATTTGGCCTTTCTTTCTATATTTTGTCTTTCTTTATATATTTCGCCTTTCTTTATATTTTTCGTATTTGTTTCTATATTTGACCTGTTCTTTTTATATTCCCACCTTTCTTTCTATATTTCATCTTACTTTCTATGTTTCCTCTTTCTTTCAATATTTCACATTTTCTTTTTGTATTTCTCTTTTTCTTTCAAAATTTTGCATTTTGTCTATATTTTGCTTTTTCTTTCTATATATCTTCTTTACTTTCTACATTTCACTTTTTCTTTTGAAAATCAACTTTTTCTTTCAATGTTTTGACTTTCTTTGTGTATTTCGCCTTTTCTTTCTATATTTCCCCATTTCTTTCTAGATTTCACTTTTCTTTCTATATTTCATTTTCCTTTTGGATTTTAAATTACCTTTTATATTTCATCTTTCTTTCTATATTTTGCCTTTTCTTTCAATATTTCATTTTACTTTCTATATTTCATCTGTTTTTTCTATATTTCATTTTAATTTTTATCTTTTTTTTCAGTATTTCATTTTACTTTCTATATTTAATTTTATTTTCTATATTTCATCTTACTTTCTATATTTCAAGTTACATTATATATTTCGTCTTTCTTTCTATATATCATTTTTATTTCTATATTTCATCTCTCTTTCTATATTTTTTATCTCTTTATATTTGTGTCTTAATCTCTATAATTTACCTTTCTTACTATATTTCGCCTTTCTTTCTATATTTTATTTTTCTCTCTATATCTTTCTTGTTACTTTTTATATTTCATCTTTCTTTCTATATTTCATTTTACTTTCTGTACTTCGTTTTACTTTTAATATTTCATCTTTCTATCTATTTTTTATTGTAAATTTTATATTTAATCTTTTTTCCTATATTTTATTTTACTTTCTATATTTCATTTTTCTTTTTGTTTTTCATGTTACTTTCTATATATTATTTATCTTACAATTTTTTTTTTACTTTTGATATTTCATTTTTCATTCTATATTTTCATTTTACTTTCTATATTTCATTTTTCTTTCAGTATTTCATTTTACTTTCTATATTTCATCATTCTTACTATATTTCATTTTACTTTCTATTTCATCTTTCTTTCTATATTTGGCCTTTCTTTCTATATTTTTCCTTTTTTTCCATATTTGGCCTTTCTTTCTATATTTTGTCTTTCTTTATATATTTCGCCTTTCTTTATATTTTTCGTATTTGTTTCTATATTTGACCTGTTCTTTTTATATTCCCACCTTTCTTTCTATATTTCATCTTACTTTCTATGTTTCCTCTTTCTTTCAATATTTCACATTTTCTTTTTGTATTTCTCTTTTTCTTTCAAAATTTTGCATTTTGTCTATATTTTGCTTTTTCTTTCTATATATCTTCTTTACTTTCTACATTTCACTTTTTCTTTTGAAAATCAACTTTTTCTTTCAATGTTTTGACTTTCTTTGTGTATTTCGCCTTTTCTTTCTATATTTCCCCATTTCTTTCTAGATTTCACTTTTCTTTCTATATTTCATTTTCCTTTTGGATTTTAAATTACCTTTTATATTTCATCTTTCTTTCTATATTTTGCCTTTTCTTTCAATATTTCATTTTACTTTCTATATTTCATCTGTTTTTTCTATATTTCATTTTAATTTTTATCTTTTTTTTCAGTATTTCATTTTACTTTCTATATTTAATTTTATTTTCTATATTTCATCTTACTTTCTATATTTCAAGTTACATTATATATTTCGTCTTTCTTTCTATATATCATTTTTATTTCTATATTTCATCTCTCTTTCTATATTTTTTATCTCTTTATATTTGTGTCTTAATCTCTATAATTTACCTTTCTTACTATATTTCGCCTTTCTTTCTATATTTTATTTTTCTCTCTATATCTTTCTTGTTACTTTTTATATTTCATCTTTCTTTCTATATTTCATTTTACTTTCTGTACTTCGTTTTACTTTTAATATTTCATCTTTCTATCTATTTTTTATTGTAAATTTTATATTTAATCTTTTTTCCTATATTTTATTTTACTTTCTATATTTCATTTTTCTTTTTGTTTTTCATGTTACTTTCTATATATTATTTATCTTACAATTTTTTTTTTACTTTTGATATTTCATTTTTCATTCTATATTTTCATTTTACTTTCTATATTTCATTTTTCTTTCAGTATTTCATTTTACTTTCTATATTTCATCATTCTTACTATATTTCATTTTACTTTCTATTTCATCTTTCTTTCTATATTTCATTTTACTTTCTATATTTCTTCTTTCTTTCTATATTTCATTTTAATTTCCATATTTCATCTTTCTATCCTTATTTCATTTTTCTTTCTATATTTCATTTTTCTTTCATTATTTCATTTTATATTTCACCTGTCTTTCTATATTTCGTTTTACTTTCTATATTTCATCTTACTTTCTATTTTTCATTTTACTTTCTATTTCGTTTTTTCTTTCTTTATTTTAACCTTCTTTCTATATTTCACCTTTCTTTCTATACTTTATTTTACTTCTATATTTCATTTTTCTTTCTTTTTGTCTTCTTTCTTTCTTTCTTTCTTCCTCACTTCTTGGGTCTTTCCTTATTGATTCTCACTTAGAAAGAAAAATTGAATTTTAGAAAGAAAAAGTGAAACGTAGAAAGAAAAAGGCAAATTTTAGAAAGAAAATGGAAAATTTTGAAAGAAAAAGTGAAATATAGAAAGAAAAGACGAAATATAGAAAGAAAGAGAAAATATTGAAAGTATGATGAAAAATAGAAAGAAAAGGCAGGAATAAAGAAAGAACACGGCAAATATAGAAACACATACGAAAAAATAGAAAGAAAGTGGAAATATAGAAAGAAATAAAATAGAAAGAAAAAACAAAATTAAATATAGGAATAAGAAAGAAAGAAAGAAAGAAAGAAAGAAAGACTCATAAACAAAAAAACAAAGAAAAAAGAAAGAGAAAAGAAAGAATCAAAAAGGAAAGAAACAAGAAAGATTAAAGAAAGAAAGAAAGAATGAATGAACGAATGATTAAAAAGAAAAGGAAAAATAGAAATAAGAACTAAAGAAAACAAAAAAATAAAGACAAATCATTGAAACGAAGAAAATGGAAAGAAGAAAGATTGATAGATAGAAAGAATAAGAAAAAAAGAAAAAAAGAAACAAAAATGCAAGAAACAAGATAGAAATAAAGATTAAAATAAAAAAGAAAGACAGAAGAAGAGAGGAAGAAAGAAATGAAGAAAGAAGAACAAAGAAAGAAATAAAGAAAGAACAAAGAAAGCTGAAGAAATTAAGAAAGAAATCGGGAAAAATGAACGAAAGAAACATAAACAATAAAAGAAATAAACAATAAAAGAACAAATGAGAGAATGAAGAAATAAAGAGAAAATAATAAATAAAGAAATAAGGCACATTGAAAGAAATAAGAAAGAAGAAAAGAAGAAGAAAGAAATAATCAAGATAGAAATAAACAAACAAAAAATAAAGAAGAAAACATCAAAATGAAAGAAGAAACAAACAACAAACAAACAAGAAAGAAAGAAGGAAAGAAGAAATAAGAAACAGGGAAGAAGGAAGTACGAAATAAGAGAAAAAAAAGGAAATAAGACATAAAAATTGAAAGAAAGAAGAAATAAAGACAGAAAGAAGAAAGAAAGAAAAAATAAATAAAGAAAGAAAGAAGGCAGAAAGAAAGAATGAAAGAAGAAATTAGAAAGGAAAAAAGAAAGACTGATAATGAAAGAAATCTGAAGGAAAGAAATAGAAAGAATGAAATAAATAAACAAGAAAGAAAGAAAGAAAGAAAGAAAGAAAGAATGAATAAAGAAAAAAACAAGAAAGTACAAATAAAAAAGGCACATAGAAATAAATAATTAATATGGAAAGAAGAAGAAAGAAAGAATCACAATAGAAACAAACAAACAAACAAACAAACAAACAACAAGTCAGAAATAAAGAATAAGAAATAAAAAAATAAAGAAAGAAAAAATGAAATAGAAAGAAAGAATGAAAGAAAGAAAGAAAGAAAAAAATAGAAAAAGAAAGAATCAAGACAAAAAGAATCTCTTGTAAACTGTAAAAAAGAAGCAAGAAAAAAAAACAACAAACAATGAAACAAAGATGAAGAAAGAAAGAAACATAAGAAAGGTATAAAGCAAGAAACAAGAAAGGAAGAATGATGAAAGAAAGAAAAAATATAGAATAAAGAAAAAAGTAAGAAAGAATGATAGAAATAAGAAAGATAGAGGAGAAAACAAAGAAACATAGAAAGAAGAAAGAACGAAACTAGATAGAAAGAATAAAAGAAAGAATGAAAGAAAGAAATAAGGAAAGAAATAAGCAAGAATCAAGAAATAAAGAGAAAATAAGGAAAGAAGACAAAAAGAAAGAATGAAGAAAGAAAGAAAGAAACTATGAAAAAAATGAAAGAATCAAGAAAGAAACATGAAAGAAAGAAATAAATATGAAAAAATAAAAAAATAAGAAAAATATAAAGCAAGAAACAAGAAAGAAACAATTAGGATAGAAACAAACAAACAAGTTAGAAAGAAAGAGTAAGAAAAAAAGAAAGAAATAAAAGAAATAAAGAAACAAAAATGAAAAAAAGAAGAAAGAAAGAAGACGAAAATAAAGAAAGAAAAAAAAAATGGAAGAAGAAACAGCAAAATAAAGAACAAGAAAAAATAAATAAATAATCAAAACATAAAATAAATAAAAGAAAGAAAGATGAAACAGAGAAAGAAATATAAGAACTAAAGAAGAACGAAATAAGAAATAAAGAAAGAAACTAGAAAGAAAGAATAAAAGAAATAAATAAAGAAAGAAGAAAAACAAAAAAAAGAAAGAAAGAAGAAAGATAAGAAAGAAAGAAGATGAGAAATAAAGAAAGAAAGAAAGAAGAAAGAAAGGAATGAGAAATAAAGAAAGAAAGAAAGAAGAAAGAAAAAGACAGAAAGAAAGAAAGACAAAATAATGTAAAGAAAGAAGAAAAAGGAATGGATAGATAGAAAGAAGGAAAAAAGAATAAAAAAGAAAGATAGATAGAAAGAAGAAGGAATAAAGAATGAAATTAGAAAGGAAGAAAGAAATATGAAAGAGAAAACAAAAAACAAATGCAAGAAAGAAATAAGAATGAAAGAAAAATGAAAGAACAAATAAAGAAAGGCACATAAAAAGAAAGAATAAATAAGAAAAGAAAAAAAAAGAATCACGATAGAAACAAACAAACAAATAAGTTAGAAAGAAAGAAAAAAGAAAGGAAGAAAGATCTAAAGAAGACAAAAAGAAAGAAAGAAAAAAAAATGAAAGAAGAAAGAAAGAAAGAAAGAAAGAAAGAAAGAAAGAAAGAAAGAAAGAAGAAGGAATCAATTAAGAAATAAGGCACATTGAAAAAAATAAGAAAGGAGAAAAGAAGAAGAAAGAAATAATAAATATATAAACAAGAAGAAAGAAAACAGAAAAAAGAAGAAACACCGTCTTTCTTTATTCTTTCTTTCTTTTCGTCTTCTTTCTTTCTTATCTTTCTTGTCTGTTTCTTTATTGTTTCTTTCTTTTTTCTTTTCTTTTTTGTTTATGAGTCTTTCTTTCTTTCTTGTTCCTATATTTCAATTTATTTTCTATATTTCATCTTTCTTTCTATATTTCATTTTACTTCCTAGATTTTATCTCTCATTCTATATTTCATCGTTCTTTCTATATTTCATCTTTCTTCCTATATTTCTTTTATTTTCTATATTTCGTCTTTCATTCTATTCTATATTTCGTTTTACTTTCTATATTTCCTATTTCTCTCTATATTTCATTTTTCTTTCTTTACTATAACCTTCTTTCTAAATTTCATCTTCTTTCTATATTTCATCTTTTTTTCAATAATTCATCTTTCTTTTTGTATTTTATTTTACTTTCTATATTTCATTTTATATATTTCATCTTTATTTCTCTATTTCGACTTTTTTCTATATTTCTTTTTAATTTTTATATATTTCATCTTTCTTTATTTATTTTACCTTCCCTTCTATATTTTATTTTACTTTTTATATTTCATTTTACTTTCTATAGATCATCTTTATTTCAATATTTATTTTACTTTCTATATTCCATCATTTTTTATATTTTATTTTATTTCTATATTTTATCTTTCGTTCTATGATTCATCTTTATTTCTATATTTCATTTTACTTTCTATAATTCGTCTTTCTTTCTGTATTTCATCTTTCTTTCTATATTTAATTTTTCTTTCAATATTTATTTTTCATCTTTCTTTCTATATTTCATTTTTCGTTGTTTATTTTAACCTTCTTTCTATATTTCATCTTCTTTCTATATTTCATCTTTCTTTCTTTATTTCATGTCACTTTCTATATATCATTATTTTTACTATATTTCATTTTACTTTCTATATTTCATCTTTCTTTCTGTATTTCATTTTAATTTCTATAATTCATCTTTCTTTTTGTATTTCATTTTACTTTCTACATTTCATCTTTCTTTCTATATTTCATTTTACTTTCTATATTTTGTCTTTCTTTCTATATTTAATTTTACTTTCTATATATCATCTTACTTTATATATTTTATTTTACTTTCTATATTTCATCTTTCTTTCTATATTTCATTTTACTTTCTATATTTCATTTTACTTTCTTTACATCATCGTACTTTTAATATTTCAATTTATTTTCTATATTTCATCTTTCTTTCTATATTTCATTTTACTTCCTAGATTTTATCTCTCATTCTATATTTCATCGTTCTACTATATTTCAAGTTTCTTTCTATATTTCATCTTTCTTCCTATATTTCTTTTATTTTCTATATTTCGTCTTTCATTCTATCTATATTTCATTTTACTTTCTATATTTTAAATTTTTTCTATATTTCATTTTTATTTTTATATTTATTCTTTCTTTATATATTAAATTTTACATTTCTATATTTCATCCTTCTTTCAGTATTTAATTTTACTTTCTATATTTAATATTTTTTCTATGTTTTATTTTACTTTCTTTATTTCACCTTTATTTCTATATATCATTTTACGTTTGTTATATCATCATATTTTCTATATTTCATTTTACTTTGTATATATTTCATCTTTCTTTATGTATTTCATCTTTTTTTCTATATTTCATTTTACTTTCTATATTTCATCTTTCTTTAATTATTTCATTTTACTTTCTATATATCATTTTTCTTACTATATTTTATTTTATTTTCTATATTTCATCTTTCTTTCTATATTTTATATTACTTTCTGTATTTCATCTTTATTTCTATATTTTATTTTACTTTCTATATTTCATCTTTCTTTCTATATTTCATTTTACTTTCTAGATTTCATCTTTCTTTCTTTATTTAATATTTCTCCCTATACATCATTTTACTTTCTATATTTCATCGTTCTTTCTATATTTCATTTTACTTTCTATATTTCATTTTACTTTCTATATTTCATCTTTCTTTCTATATTTCATTTTACTTTCTATATTTTATCTTTCGTTGTATAATTCATCTTTCTTTCTATATTTCATCTAAAATATAGAAAGAAGGTTAAAATAAAGAAAGTAAAATGAAATATAGAATGAAATATGAAATATAGAAAGTAAAATGATATATCTAAAGAAAGATGAAATATAGAAAGTAAAATGTAAAATAGAAAGAAAAAAGAAATAAAAATAAAATAAAATTAAATATTGAAAGAAAAAGGAAAAATGGAAAGAAAGATAAAATATAGAAAGAAAGTTGAATTGTAGAAAGTAAAATGAAATGTAGAAAGAAAATGAAATATAGAAAGTAAAATGAAAAATAGAAGGTAAGATGAAAAATAAAAGTAAGATGAAATATAGCAAGTGAGATGAAATATAGAAAGTAAAATAAAATAAAGAAAGAAATATGAAATATAGAAAGTAAAATGAAATACAGAAAGAATGATGAAGTATAGAAAGTAAAATAAAATATAGAATGTAAAATGAAATATAGTAAGAAAAACGATATATAGAAAGTAACATGAAATAAAGAAATAAAGAAAGATGAAATATAGAAACTAAAATGAAATATAGAAAGAAAGATGAAATATAGAAAGTGAAATAAAATATAGAAAGAAGGATGTAATATAGAAAGTAAAATGAAATAAAGAAAGAAAGATGAAATATAAAAAGTAAAATGAAATTTATAAAGAAAGAAGAAATATAGAAAGTAAAATAAAATATAGTAAAAAAATGATGTATAGAAAGTAACATGAATTAAAGAAAGAAAGGTGAAAAATAGAAAGTAAAATGAAATATAGAAAGAAGGTTAAAATAAAGTAAGTAAAATGAAATATAGAAAGAAATATGAAACATAGAAAGTAAAAAGAAATATATAAAGAAAGATGAAGTATAGAAAGTAAAATGTAATATAGAAAGAACGATGAAATAAAAAAATGAAATATTTAAAGAAAAAGGAAATATGGAAAGAAAGATGAATTATAGAAACAAAGATGAATTATAGAAAGGAAAATGAAATATAGAAAGAAGTTGAAATATAGAAAGTAAAATGAAAAACATAAAGTAAGATGAAAAATAGAAAGTAAAATAAAATATAAGAATGAAAGAAAAATGAAAGAACAAATGAATGAAAGAAAGAAATGAAAGAAAAATGAAAGAACAAATAAAGAAAGGCACATAAAAAGAAAGAATAAATAAGAAAAGAAAAAAAAGAATCACGATAGAAACAAACAAACAAATAAGTTAGAAAGAAAGAAAAAAGAAAGGAAGAAAGATCTAAAGAAGACAAAAAGAAAGAAAGAAAAAAAATGAAAGAAGAAAGAAAGAAAGAAAGAAAGAAAGAAAGAAAGAAAGAAAGAAAGAAGAAGGAATCAATTAAGAAATAAGGCACATTGAAAAAAATAAGAAAGGAGAAAAGAAGAAGAAAGAAATAATAAATATATAAACAAGAAGAAAGAAAACAGAAAAAAGAAGAAACACCGTCTTTCTTTATTCTTTCTTTCTTTTCGTCTTCTTTCTTTCTTATCTTTCTTGTCTGTTTCTTTATTGTTTCTTTCTTTTTTCTTTTCTTTTTTGTTTATGAGTCTTTCTTTCTTTCTTGTTCCTATATTTCAATTTATTTTCTATATTTCATCTTTCTTTCTATATTTCATTTTACTTCCTAGATTTTATCTCTCATTCTATATTTCATCGTTCTTTCTATATTTCATCTTTCTTCCTATATTTCTTTTATTTTCTATATTTCGTCTTTCATTCTATTCTATATTTCGTTTTACTTTCTATATTTCCTATTTCTCTCTATATTTCATTTTTCTTTCTTTTCTAAATATAGAGAATGCTAACCCTCACTTAGCCTATTCCATAGGACAACGAACAAAATTTATCATGAATATACTACAAGAAAAATGTACTGATATCCAGATCCAAAGACAACTTAAGGGAGATGATTTTGGATTTTGTAAACAGATCTATACTACCCAAGCTTATGGCCTTAAAGAATCTAGACAACGCACTAGAAGACCTAAAAAGTTTGTTAGAAAAGGCTATTTTATTCGAAGATCTAAAAGTAGGAAACCATATCTTAATAGAGAAAGACATGTTAGGCGCTTTAACCCCAAGAGAACCTATAAGAATAAACTTTCTTGTTATATCTGCGGTCAGACAGAACACTTAGCTAATACATGTCCAAAAAGACAAAACATAAACTCCAAAAGATCTACTTGAGTCGAGAATGTCCAACAAGACTTAATAGAAGTAGATGAATATATGTCAGACACAAAGTCCATCTACAGCATAGTTAGTCTACCTACAATAACCGAAGACTCTTCAGATACTGAAGATGACCTAATTCTCGAATTAGACTCAGATGAACATTTAGACCTCATGGATACCACAACAGAATGTACTCATTCTTGGTTATGGTTCACTGGTCTAGACAGTAACCCTTGCTTTCAATGTCAATGGTATCCTAGTAAGAAGCAACGAGCCAAATGTTCCCTCTGTTTCACAGAAGCCTGCCTTCCCTATCTTAAACAATTAGGAATTACTCCTACTGAACCTTCTCAGTCAGATAGAATTTCTACTACTAAGTTCGAAATCTTGGCTAGAAAAATCGACAACTGTGAAGCTGAAATCTCTCTTCTCAAACATCGTTTAGATACCTTAGAAAAAGACTCTTATGATGGTATTACCGTAGGCTTAGGTGAGCCAGAAACCTCTCTTGTCTGTAACCAAGACAAATCTTTTTCCAGTATTCTAGTCCGTGACAAGATTACTTTCCCTGACAAACATTCCATTGTCCTAGATGCCCTTGTAGATTCTGGTTGTACCAAGTGTATTATCCATCGTAGACTTATCCCCAGACAATACCTTAAACATACTAGTAAACAGGTATTTAGTCAACAAGTAGACGGCACCTACAACCCCTATACCCAATACTTTGATGATGGTAAGATCAAGTTTTTCACCAACTGCTCTACTTTTTTTGGTTCTTATCCGTTACCTTTAACTTGGGTCCGTGACCTTAAACTTAAGGTCGATTTTATTTTAGGACTCAATTTCATTCTCCATAAAAATGGCTCTCTTACTATTTCCAGAGATTACCTCCAGTTTCATAAGAACTCTAGTACAGTTCCTGTCTAGACCCATTACTCACCTACTCTTTCCTCATCAGCGGAGCGTGGTGGCCCCAGTAACCCTATAGATTTAGATAGCAGTAGTTATCAGTGCTCTATCTTAGGAAGCTGCAAAAGGACAACTAACCCAGCTACTATACAAGCTCTAGAACAACAATTAGAAACTAACTTAGTTAAATTAGATAATAAACTCCTATGTTATGAAGACCTCGTAGATGTTCCAATACAGAAAGCACAAACTTTTGAAAAGGCAGTAAAGCATACCGGATTAGTCCCAGTAAGCACACAGGAAGAACAGACTGAATCCTACATAGAACCTATTCCCAGTCCTCAAACTTATCCAGAAGAAATTATGGAAGAAAATGAAGACTTTGATGATTGGATAGAAAGAATGATAGATCTAGATTATTCTTTCTTAGACACAGAAAAATTATATTTAGAAATTATTAACATTCATCACAAAGATAAACACCATTTACAACAGATCATAGATAAATTAGATCAATTAGAATATTTCGGAGAAAACCCCCTTAAATATTGGGAAAATAACCATATCCAGTGTAGATTAGAACTACTAAATCCTAGTTACATTGTTAAAACAGAAAACATAGAAGCTACTAACCTAGATAAAGAAGACTTTAAAATGCATATTAATGAGTTATTAAAATTAGGAATCATAAGAAAATCTATAAGTCCTCATAGATCAGCAGCCTTCATAGTAAGAAAACATAGTGAGCAAAAAAGAGGCAAATCAAGAATGGTGATAAACTACAAAAGATTAAACGATAATACAGTCACAGACAGTTACAATATTCCAGACAAATCACAACTTATTAACAAAATTCAAGATAAAAAGATTTTTAGTAAGTTTGATTTTTTTTTATTTTTTTTCAGTCTCTTTTCTAAAAGGAATCTTATCTTTTAAGTTGTCTTTTCTAACCAGTCTCTTTTCTAAATGGAATCTTATCTTCAAAGTGATGGTCTTTGTCTGTCTTTTACTTTCCATCCAAGGTGATAAGTTTTGGATGGCTTCTGAGTCGTAATCATAGTCTTCGTCTTCTTCTTGGGAAAAACATTGAAGTGTCTGAGTGCCTGTAGACCCGGTCTTGCTAGAAGATGATGCTGATGCTGAGTCTTTCTTTTCATAGCCTTGGTCCTTAAGAAATTCTTTAAAGTAGTCATCCATCATCTTTTTGATTTCGTCTTTATCTGGAATCATCTCGATCTTCTTTTCTTTATTCTTTTCTTGTGGCATTTTTGGCAAATGCCCAGCCATCAACGGACTTGATAAGTCTTTACCGACTGCCGTTTGAGCCGGACTAGCTAGTGAATGCCCCTCACTAGTAGGGATCTGGGTACAGAATGTACCTGTTGCCTTTGCTTTTAAAATTCTATTTTCTTCTTCTAAAGTGGTAATATATTCTTTTTGGAATAAATTCTTCTCTTCCAAAAGTCTCCTCTTCTCATTTAGTCTCTGGATGGTCTTTGTAAGAGTATCACAGTGATCACAAAAAATTATTCTCTTGGTGTCCTTGGCTATTCCATAGGACACCTGGTCTTCTCTCATGTGTCTTAAGGAAGGGGCAATATAGTAATTTGTTCCTATGGTTAACTTTGCAGCTTCTAGAGCTTCCTGGAGGTTGTTAAAGCCTTTGTAGACAGGTCTTTGGAAATTTTGGATACTTTCTACGACGTCTGTCCAGGAATGAAAGACTCCTGGAGTGTGCCCTTGGAAAACGACATAAAAGTTGAAACTCTTCTTTTTCTGAGTAAAATATTTTGAAAGACTGTTAAGACTGGCTAAGAAATACTTCTGGTCTTTGGGAACTCTTTGATAGGCTAACCATAAATTGTCTAAAAGACGTTGTTCTTCTTTTGTAACGGAGACACTTGGTAAAGTTTTGAAAGTAATATTAGATTTTGGGAAAACGACTAACTTCTGATTACCAAAACACAAAAATTCTTGCCCGTAATTGTTAAGTCTGGAAGAAGAAGGTCTGATAGAGCGATCTGGAAAATCCATCTGTCAAGAAGCAATTTTTGTATCAAAAAATCTTCTACTTAAAGTATCGGCAAGACTATTGTTTTTGCCTTTAATATGCTCAAAAGTTATTCTGTAACCATTACCAGTAATAATGTCAACTAGATTTAACCATCTTCTTCTACTAATTTTATTCTCTTTACTTTTTTGGAAATATTTTACTATGGCTTCACAATCAGTTCTTAAGGTAAATTCTTGTTTATGGATAATGGATAATCTAAAGGCTTCTAAAGAATAGATAACAGCCAAAATCTCAGAATCTATACTACTCATGTTACCTTTTTCTTTAAATTTTCCGCTTGCATAACTACAAATCCTTTCTTCTTCTTTGTCACTGTATTGGTGTGGTTTAGAGATAAGAACTCCTCCCCACCCTAGATTACTTCCATCTGTCTCTATAATAATATAATCGGAGTCTAAAGGCATTTGTAATTTAGATAAGGTTTTAACTTTTTCTTTAATCTTTTTGACTAAGTTTTTGTCTTCTTGATTAAAAAACTTTTGTCTGTTTGATGAAGTTTTTTCGTATAACGGACCTACCATTTTACCAATATCTTTTAAAAAGGGTCTAGCATAATTAACTAATCCTAAGAATCTTTGTAACTGTTTTGTGTCTAACAGATCATCTGGCATTTCTAAGATTTTCTTTGAAATATGATCTTGTAGTTCTATTTGTCCTTGTCCTATATTAACACCTAGAAATTTTATATATTCTTTAAACAGTTCTATTTTTGTCTTACTGATTATGATTCCTTCTTGCATGAAGGTTGCTAAAACTAACTGTAGGTGATCCTCTATTGTTTTACTAAAGACTAAAATATCATCTATATAAACTAAAACAAAATTATCATATTTTCTAAAAATATTATCCATCTTCCTTTGAAAGACAGCTGGTGCATTTTTTAACCCAAATGGCATGACAAGCCATTCAAAATGTCCTTCTGGACATGTAAATGATGTCCATTCGATACTATCTGGATGCATTTTGATCTGCCAAAAACCTGACTTACAATCAAACTTACTAAAAATCTTTTTATCTTGAATTTTGTTAATAAGTTGTGATTTGTCTGGAATATTGTAACTGTCTGTGACTGTATTATCGTTTAATCTTTTGTAGTTTATCACCATTCTTGATTTGCCTCTTTTTTGCTCACTATGTTTTCTTACTATGAAGGCTGCTAATCTATGAGGACTTATAGATTTTCTTATGATTCCTAATTTTAGTAACTCATTAATATGCATTTTAAAGTCTTCTTTATCTAGGTTAGTAGCTTCTATGTTTGCTGTTTTAACAATGTAACTAGGATTTAGTAGTTCTAATCTACACTGGATATGGTTATTTTCCCAATATTTAAGGGGGTTTTCTCCGAAATATTCTAATTGATCTAATTTATCTATGATCTGTTGTAAATGGTGTTTATCTTTGTGATGAATGTTAATAATTTCTAAATATAATTTTTCTGTGTCTAAGAAAGAATAATCTAGATCTATCATTCTTTCTATCCAATCATCAAAGTCTTCATTTTCTTCCATAATTTCTTCTGGATAAGTTTGAGGACTGGGAATAGGTTCTATTTAGGATTCAGTCTGTTCTTCCTGTGTGCTTACTGGGACTAATCCGGTATGCTTTACTGCCTTTTCAAAAGTTTGTGCTTTCTGTATTGGAACATCTACGAAGTCTTCATAACATAGGAGTTTATTATCTAATTTAACTAAGTTAGTTTCTAATTGTTGTTCTAGAGCTTGTATAGTAGCTGGGTTAGTTGTCCTTTTGTAGCTTCCTAAGATAGAGCACTGACAACTACTGCTATCTAAATCTATAGGGTTACTGGGGCCACCACGCTCCGCTGATGAGGAAAGAGTAGGTGAGTAATGGGTCTGGACAGGAACTGTACTAGAGTTCTTATGAAACTGGAGGTAATCTCTGGAAATAGTAAGAGAGCCATTGTTATGGAGAATGAAATTGAGTCCTAAAATAAAATCGACCTTAAGTTTAAGGTCACGGACCCAAGTTAAAGGTAACGGATAAGAACCAGAAAAAGTAGAGCAGTTGGTGAAAAACTTGATCTTACCATCATCAAAGTATTGGGTATAGGGGTTGTAGGTGCCGTCTACTTGTTGACTAAATACCTGTTTACTAGTATGTTTAAGGTATCTGACTTGTTTGTTTATTTATTTCTATCATGATTCTTTCTTTTTTCTTCTTTTCTTATTTCTTATTTCTTTCTATGCCTTTTTTTTATTTGTTCTTTCTTGTTTCTTTCATTCTATCTTGTTTTGTTCTTTCTTGACCAAAAATAAGATCATATTTTCCCTTCTACAAAGGCTTTAACAACCTCCAGGAAGCTCTAGAAGCTGCAAAGTTAACCATAGGAACAAATTACTATATTGCCCCTTCCTTAAGACACATGAGAGAAGACCAGGTGTCCTATGGAATAGCCAAGGACACCAAGAGAATAATTTTTTGTGATCACTGTGATACTCTTTCAAAGACCATCCAGAGACTAAATGAGAAGAGGAGACTTTTGGAAGAGAAGAATTTATTCCAAAAAGAATATATTACCACTTTAGAAGAAGAAAATAGAATTTTAAAAGCAAAGGCAACAGGTACATTCTGTACCCAGATCCCTACTAGTGAGGGGCATTCACTAGCTAGTCCGGCTCAAACGGCAGCCGGTAAAGACTTATCAAGTCCGTTGATGGTTGGGCATTTGCCAAAAATGCCACAAGAAAAGAATAAATAAAAGAAGATCGAGATGATTCCAGATAAAGACGAAATCAAAAAGATGATGGATGACTACTTTAAAGAATTTCTTAAGGACCAAGGCTATGAAAAGAAAGACTCAGCATCAGCATCATCTTCTAGCAAGACCGGGTCTACAGGCACTCAGACACTTCAATGTTTTTCCCAAGAAGAAGACGAAGACTATGATTACGACTCAGAAGCCATCCAAAACCTTATCACCTTGGATGGAAAGTAAAAGACAGACAAAGACCATCACTTTGAAGATAAGATTCCATTTAGAAAAGACACTTAATAGAACTTGAACCTACAAACTTATATTCAAATTTTGAGGGAATTCTTAAATCTAAATATTCTATCTTTCTAATAGGATCCAGAATGCTAAGGCTCTGATACCAAATAAGGGGGGTACTCTTTTAATCTGGAGTATTCAGATCTGTATTATTATTATTTTGGCTAGGTTGACCTCTTCTAATTATTTGCCGTCTAGGTATGATTTGTGTTCTAGGTATGAGGATAGGTCTAGGGGTTTCAAATACTCTAATATAGTGGTTTAAGGACAGGACGAAACAGATAAAACTAAATATGATTAAATTACAAAAAACTATAGCAAGAGAAATATTAACAAAGATCATATAAGTTTTCTACTAATTTAATTATTATACATAAATATATGAAAACGTCTGATTCTAAAAGTTCCACAATTTGTTCTAGAAAGAAAACAAAATATTCAAACAACCTTAGAGCTACAACTCCTAGAATAAAAATATAACTTAAGATACCTATTTTAATAAAACAAAGAGTGTTTTCTTAGTTTAATATAAAGCAAAGCCAAATACAGATAATAACAAGGTAAGTATCTAAGTAAAAGCCGGGCTATCTGATGTAATATAAGACTAACAAGCCAGATATACATAAACGGGTACGGCGGCGTTGTAGCAACCGGGAGCGACGCTTGGTCCCTTGGAACAGTGGTTCCTTGGAAGCAGAGGCGGCTGTCAGGGCGTAGCCCTCACCCAGTGGTGTTCCAGCCTAATATACCCAGATATGTAGAACAGAAAAAGAAAAACAATACTAGCAGACTATGAAAGCAGTAATTACAAGAGCAGTCAGAACAATACCGACAACGATAAGCAGAATAAGCATGAACAAGGAGATAGGCGTAGGCTAATGGAAGCTGAACAAATATGTGTAAACTTCTTTAAGGTTTTTCCTAAGGTTCATCTGTTTACTTCTTTTTGAGATTTCCCTCAGGTCTCAGACACCTAAGACATGCCGAGGTGTGTGCTTCCCTAGCTCAAATGGCTTTGGCCACGGGCTCCTTCAATGTTCCGAAACAACAGGCCCTATAGTCACTCATAGACATTAGCGGGCAAAAACTCGGAACTCTGGACCGTGAAACCTCATAGGGTTACACAATGCTTTTACAGCATGCTCAGGATGGATCTAAAGTTAGGGAAAATCCTTACAGAAGTAAACAGAAAGAACTTAGGAGGTCCCTTAAAGAAGACCCCGAAAGACTAGAATAAAGAAAGAAGATAGCGTACGTACAAGGGAGCTTGGGAGAGGAAAGGACTTAAAACAGAATTGGAAGACGAACAGAAGTCATGGAAGCTCAAGATGGTAGGAAATTGCTCTCTTCATTCATAATCTCTTTGAAACATACAATAGCCTTTTATAGCTAAAGGTTGCCGACACTGGGAGGCAAGAAGGAATCACCCGGGTGCTCATTGGGCCCCATCGTCGGTGATAAGTCCTGAGTGCTTTCCAAGTGTTCGGTGAGGCATTATGCTACCAAAAAAAGAAAAGTACAATCATAGATATCTTTACAAAAGGGTACAGTAAAAGCTAAATTATAGAGGAGAAGTCTTGTCTTGACAACCATGTGCTGGATATGTGCTGGAGAAATCTTGTCTTGGATACCATGTGCTGGAGATGTGCTGGAGAAGTCTTGTCTTGAATACCATGTGCTGGGAAAACCATGTCTTGAATACCATGCGCTGGGAAAACCATGTCTTGAAACCAGACTATGTCTTGTTTTAGAATCGTACGAGTTTTTTTTTTTTTTTTTTCAATCTCTTTTCTAATAGGAATCTTATCTTTTAAGTTGTCTTTTCTAACCAGTCTCTTTTCTAAATGGAATCTTATCTTCAAAGTGATGGTCTTTGTCTGTCTTTTACTTTCCATCCAAGGTGATAAGGTTTTGGATGGCTTCTGAGTTGTAATCATAGTCTTCGTCTTCTTCTTGGGAAAAACATTGAAGTGTCTGAGTGCCTGTAGACCCGGTCTTGCTAGAAGATGATGTTGATGCTGAGTCTTTCTTTTCATAGCCTTGGTCCTTAAGAAATTCTTTAAAGTAGTCATCCATCATCTTTTTGATTTCGTCTTTATCTGGAATCATCTCGATCTTCTTTTCTTTATTCTTTTCTTGTGGCATTTTTGGCAAAAAATGGTAGGTCTGTTATACAGAAAAAACTTCATCAAACGGACAAAATTTTTTTAATCAAGAAGACAAAAACTTAGTCAAAAAGATTAAAGAAAAAGTTAAAACCTTATCTAAATTACAAATGCCTTTAGACTCCGATTATATTATTATAGAGACAGATGGAAGTAATCTAGGGTGGGGAGGAGTTCTTATCTCTAAACCACACCAATACAGTGACAAAGAAGAAGAAAGGATTTGTAGTTATGCAAGCGGAAAATTTAAAGAAAAAGGTAACATGAGTAGTATAGATTCTGAGATTTTGGCTGTTATCTATTCTTTAGAAGCCTTTAGATTATTCATTATCCATAAACAAGAATTTACCTTAAGAACTGATTGTGAAGCCATAGTAAAATATTTCCAAAAAAGTAAAGAGAATAAAATTAGTAGAAGAAGATGGTTAAAACTAGTTGACATTATTACTGGTAATGGTTACAGAATAACTTTTTGAGTATATTAAAGGCAAAAACAATAGTCTTGCCGATACTTTAAGTAGAAGATTTTTTTATACAAAAATTGCTTCTTGACAGATGGATTTTCCAGATCGCTCTATCAGACTTTCTTCTTCCAGACTTAACAATTACGGGCAAGAATTTTTGTGTTTTGGTAATCAGAAGTTAGTCGTTTTCCCAAAATCTAATATTACTTTCAAAACTTTACCAAGTGTCTCCGTTACAAAAGAAGAACAGTGTCTTTTAGACAATTTATGGCTAGCCTATCAAAGAGTTCCCAAAGACCAGAAGTATTTCTTAGCCAGTCTTAACAGTCTTTCAGAATATTTTACTCAGAAAAAGAAGAGTTTCAACTTTTATGTCGTTTTCCAAGGTCACACTCCAGGAGTCTTTCATTCCTGGACAGAAGTCATAGAAAGTATCCAAAATTTCCAAAGACCTGTCTACAAAGGCATTAACAACCTCCAGGAAGCTCTAGAAGCTGCAAAGTTAACCATAGGAACAAATTACTATATTGCCCCTTCCTTAAGACACATGAGAGAAGACCAGGTGTCCTATGGAATAGCCAAGGACACCAAGAGAATAATTTTTTGTGATCACTGTGATACTCTTACAAAGACCATCCAGAGACTAAATGAGAAGAGGAGACTTTTGGAAGAGAAGAATTTATTCCAAAAAGAATATATTACCACTTTAGAAGAAGAAAATAGAATTTTAAAAGCAAAGGCAACAGGTGCATTCTGTACCCAGATCCCTACTAGTGAGGGGCATTCACTAGCTAGTCCGGCTCAAACTGCAGCCGGTAAAGACTTATCAAGTCCGTTGATGGCTGGGCATTTGCCAAAAATGCCACAAGAAAAGAATAAAGAAAAGAAGATCGAGATGATTCCAGATAAAGACGAAATCAAAAAGATGATGGATGACTACTTTAAATAATTTCTTAAGGACCAAGGCTATGAAAAGAAAGACTCAGCATCAGCATCATCTTCTAGCAAGACCGGGTCTACAGGCACTCAGACACTTCAATGTTTTTCCCAAGAAGAAGACGAAGACTATGATTACGACTCAGAAGCCATCCAAAACCTTATCACCTTGGATGCAAAGTAAAAGACAGACCAAGACCATCACTTTGAAGATAAGATTCCATTTAGAAAAGAGACTGGTTAGAAAAGACAACTTAAAAGATAAGATTCCTTTTAGAAAAGAGACTGAAAAAAAAAAAAACTCGTACGATTCTAAAACAAGACATAGTCTGGTTTCAAGACATGGTTTTCCCAGCACATGGTATTCAAGACAAGACTTCTCCAGCACATCTCCAACACATGGTATCCAAGACAAGATTTCTCCAGCACATCTCCAGCACATGGTTGTCAAGACAAGACTTCTCCTCTATAATTTAGCTTTTACTGTACCCTTTTGTAAAGATATCTATGATTGTACTTTTCTTTTTTTGGTGGCATAATGCCTCACCGAACACTTGGAAAGCACTCAGGACTTATCACCGACGATGGGGCCCAATGAGCACCCGGGTGATTCCTTCTTGCCTCCCAGTGTCGGCAACCTTTAGCTATAAAAGGCTATTGTATGTTTCAAAGAGATTATGAATGAAGAGAGCAATTTCCTACCATCTTGAGCTTCCATGACTTTTGTTCGTCTTCCAATTCTGTTTTAAGTCCTTTCCTCTCCCAAGCTCCCTTGTAAGTACGCTATCTTCTTTCTTTATTCTAGTCTTTCGGGGTCTTCTTTAAGGGACCTCCTAAGTTCTTTCTGTTTACTTCTGTAAGGATTTTCCCTAACTTTAGATCCATCCTGAGTATGCTGTAAAAGCATTGTGTAACCCTATGAGGTTTCACGGTCCAGAGTTCCGAGTTTTTGCCCGCTAATGTCTATGAGTGACTATAGGGCCTGTTGTTTCGGAACATTGAAGGAGCCCGTGGCCAAAGCCACCATTTGAGCTAGGGAAGCACACACCTCGGCATGTCTTAGGTGTCTGAGACCTGAGGGAAATCTCAAAAAGAAGTAAACAGATGAACCTTAGGAGAAACCTTAAAGAAGTTTACACATATTTTTTTAGCTTCCATTAGCCTACGCCTATCTCCTTGTTCATGCTTATTCTGCTTATCGTTGTCGGTATTGTTCTGACTGCTCTTGTAATTACTGCTTTCATAGTCTGCTAGTATTGTTTTTCTTTTTCTGTTCTACATATCTGAGTATTTGAAACCCCTAGACCTATCCTCATACCTAGAAGACAAATCATACCTAGACGGCAAATAATTAGAAGAGGTCAACCTAGCCAAAATAATAATAATACAGATCTGAATACTCCAGATTAAAAGAGTACCCCCCTTATTTGGTATCAGAGCCTTAGCATTCTGGATCCTTTTAGAAAGATAGAATATTTAGATTTAAGAATTCCCTCAAAATTTGAATATAAGTTTGTAGGTTCAAGTTCTATTAAGTGTCATTTTAATAACGAAGAACATATTCTACACGGTACAAATCCACAGTTAAACAGTATTATAGACTTAATCATTAGCCTAGGAACTTCTTTACAGACTAAAATAACTGATTTAGATTTTATCTTAACAAAGACTCAAGAAGAAATCAAAGCCCTTAGCACAAGAATAGGAGGTTTAGCAGAAAATCTAGATTATCTAAAAACCAGTAAAAGTGCTCAACAGAATATAGACAAAGAAATAGATATTATAACTCAAAAACTAAAAGTTGTTAAGATCAATCAGCCCAAGACAACTCCTCCAAAGAAACAATGGCAGTTTCACGGAGAAGTGACTCAACAATCTCAGAAATAGGCACTTCCAGCAGAAATTTAAATATTTTGGACAGAATTATTGGTAGACGAAGTATAGATCATCAAGACATACAGTTAGATGACATTATAGATGTTGATCAGGATATTACAGTATTTAGCAATAATCAGCTTAATTTACTTAATCCTAGGCAACTATACAGAATAGGACCTTTAAATTTCCAGACCGGATTATTTAGACATTATAGAGAAATCCAAGTCAGTTGTGTAGGTCAAGAATCAGTAAATGTGAATTTAATTGCAAACCAAGCTTTTAGGGAAATAAAAAAGATCTACACTTTAATTCACTTAGGATTGATAGTCATAGGAATAAAAGGTCTAGGAAGAAAACATTTATGAACAAAAACCTTACTTAGCATAAAAGCAAGAAACAGGGACTCAATTTAAATAAGAAACAGGGAAGAAGGAAGTACGAAATAAGAGAAAAAAAAAGGAAATAAGACATAAAAATTGAAAGAAAGAAGAAATAAAGACAGAAAGAAGAAAGAAAGAAAAAATAAATAAAGAAAGAAAGAAGGCAGAAAGAAAGAATGAAAGAAGAAATTAGAAAGGAAAAAAGAAAGACTGATAATGAAAGAAATCTGAAGGAAAGAAATAGAAAGAATGAAATAAATAAACAAGAAAGAAAGAAAGAAAGAATGAATGAATAAAGAAAAAAAGAAGAAAGTACAAATAAAAAAGGCACATAGAAATAAATAATTAATATGGAAAGAAGAAGAAAGAAAGAATCACAATAGAAACAAACAAACAAACAACAAGTCAGAAATAAAGAATAAGAAATAAAAAAATAAAGAAAGAAAAAATGAAATAGAAAGAAAGAATGAAAGAAAGAAAGAAAGAAAAAAATAGAAAAAAGAAAGAATCAAGACAAAAAGAATCTCTTGTAAACTGTAAAAAAGAAGCAAGAAAAAAAAACAACAAACAATGAAACAAAGATGAAGAAAGAAAGAAACATAAGAAAGGTATAAAGCAAGAAACAAGAAAGGAAGAATGATGAAAGAAAGAAAAAATATAGAATAAAGAAAAAAGTAAGAAAGAATGATAGAAATAAGAAAGATAGAGGAGAAAACAAAGAAACATAGAAAGAAGAAAGAACGAAACTAGATAGAAAGAATAAAAGAAAGAATGAAAGAAAGAAATAAGGAAAGAAATAAGCAAGAAATAAGCAAGAATCAAGAAATAAAGAGAAAATAAGGAAAGAAGACAAAAAGAAAGAATGAAGAAAGAAAGAAAGAAACTATGAAAAAAATGAAAGAATCAAGAAAGAAACATGAAAGAAAGAAATAAATATGAAAAAATAAAAAAATAAGAAAAATATAAAGCAAGAAACAAGAAAGAAACAATTAGGATAGAAACAAACAAACAAGTTAGAAAGAAAGAGTAAGAAACAAAGAAACAAAATAAGAAATAAAGAAACAAAAATGAAAAAAAGAAGAAAGAAAGAAGACGAAAATAAAGAAAAGAAAGAAAAGAAAGAAAGACGAAATAGAGAAAGAAAAAAAAAAGAATGGAAGAAGAAACAGCAAAATAAAGAACAAGAAAAAATAAATAAATAATCAAAACATAAAATAAATAAAAGAAAGAAAGATGAAACAGAGAAAGAAATATAAGAACTAAAGAAGAACGAAATAAGAAATAAAGAAAGAAACTAGAAAGAAAGAATAAAAGAAATAAATAAAGAAAGAAGAAAAACAAAAAAAAGAAAGAAAGAAGAAAGATAAGAAAGAAAGAAGATGAGAAATAAAGAAAGAAAGAAAGAAGAAAGAAAGGAATGAGAAATAAAGAAAGAAAGAAAGAAGAAAGAAAAAGACAGAAAGAAAGAAAGACAAAATAATGTAACGAAAGAAGAAAAAGGAATGGATAGATAGAAAGAAGGAAAAAAGAATAAAAAAGAAAGATAGATAGAAAGAAGAAGGAATAAAGAATGAAATTAGAAAGGAAGAAAGAAATATGAAAGAGAAAACAAAAAACAAATGCAAGAAAGAAATAAGAATGAAAGAAAAATGAAAGAACAAATAAAGAAAGGCACATAAAAAGAAAGAATAAATCAGAAAAGAAAAAAAAAAGAATCACGATAGAAACAAACAAACAAATAAGTTAGAAAGAAAGAAAAAAGAAAGGAAGAAAGATCTAAAGAAGACAAAAAGAAAGAAAGAAAAAAAAATGAAAGAAGAAAGAAAGAAAGAAAGAAAGAAAGAAAGAAAGAAAGAAAGAAAGAAGAAGGAATCAATTAAGAAATAAGGCACATTGAAAAAAATAAGAAAGGAGAAAAGAAGAAGAAAGAAATAATAAATATATAAACAAGAAGAAAGAAAACAGAAAAAAGAAGAAACACCGTCTTTCTTTATTCTTTCTTTCTTTTCGTCTTCTTTCTTTCTTATCTTTCTTGTCTGTTTCTTTATTGTTTCTTTCTTTTTTCTTTTCTTTTTTGTTTATGAGTCTTTCTTTCTTTTTTGTTCCTATATTTCAATTTATTTTCTATATTTCATCTTTCTTTCTATATTTCATTTTACTTCCTAGATTTTATCTCTCATTCTATATTTCATCGTTCTTTCTATATTTCATCTTTCTTCCTATATTTCTTTTATTTTCTATATTTCGTCTTTCATTCTATTCTATATTTCGTTTTACTTTCTATATTTCCTATTTCTCTCTATATTTCATTTTTCTTTCTTTACTATAACCTTTTTTCTAAATTTCATCTTCTTTCTATATTTCATCTTTTTTTCAATAATTCATCTTTCTTTTTGTATTTCATTTTACTTTCTATATTTCATTTTATTTTATATATTTCATCTTTATTTCTCTATTTCGACTTTTTTTCTATATTTCTTTTTAATTTTTATATATTTCATCTTTCTTTATTTATTTTACCTTCCCTTCTATATTTTATTTTACTTTTTATATTTCATTTTACTTTCTATAGATCATCTTTATTTCAATATTTATTTTACTTTCTATATTCCATCATTTTTTATATTTTATTTTATTTCTATATTTTGTCTTTCGTTCTATGATTCATCTTTATTTCTATATTTCATTTTACTTTCTATAATTCGTCTTTCTTTCTGTATTTCATCTTTCTTTCTATATTTCATTTTTCGTTGTTTATTTTAACCTTCTTTCTATATTTCATCTTCTTTCTATATTTCATCTTTCTTTCTTTATTTCATGTCACTTTCTATATATCATTATTTTTACTATATTTCATTTTACTTTCTATATTTCATCTTTCTTTCTGTATTTCATTTTAATTTCTATAATTCATCTTTCTTTTTGTATTTCATTTTACTTTCTACATTTCATCTTTCTTTCTATATTTCATTTTACTTTCTATATTTTGTCTTTCTTTCTATATTTAATTTTACTTTCTATATATCATCTTACTTTATATATTTTATTTTACTTTCTATATTTCATCTTTCTTTCTATATTTCATTTTACTTTCTATATTTCATTTTACTTTCTTTACATCATCGTACTTTTAATATTTCAATTTATTTTCTATATTTCATCTTTCTTTCTATATTTCATTTTACTTCCTAGATTTTATCTCTCATTCTATATTTCATCGTTCTACTATATTTCAAGTTTCTTTCTATATTTCATCTTTCTTCCTATATTTCTTTTATTTTCTATATTTCGTCCTTCATTCTATCTATATTTCATTTTACTTTCTATATTTTAAATTTTTTCTATATTTCATTTTTATTTTTATATTTATTCTTTCTTTATATATTAAATTTTACATTTCTATATTTCATCCTTCTTTCAGTATTTAATTTTACTTTCTATATTTAATATTTTTTCTATGTTTTATTTTACTTTCTTTATTTCACCTTTATTTCTATATATCATTTTACGTTTGTTATATCATCATATTTTCTATATTTCATTTTACTTTGTATATATTTCATCTTTCTTTATGTATTTCATCTTTTTTTCTATATTTCATTTTACTTTCTATATTTCATCTTTCTTTAATTATTTCATTTTACTTACTATATTTTATTTTATTTTCTATATTTCATCTTTCTTTCTATTTTTTATGTTACTTTCTATATTTCATCTTTATTTCTATATTTTATTTTACTTTCTATATTTCATCTTTCTTTCTATATTTCATTTTACTTTCTAGATTTCATCTTTCTTTCTTTATTTAATATTTCTCCCTATACATCATTTTACTTTCTATATTTCATCGTTCTTTCTATATTTCATTTTACTTTCTATATTTCATTTTACTTTCTATATTTCATCTTTCTTTCTATATTTCATTTTACTTTCTATATTTTATCTTTCGTTGTATAATTCATCTTTCTTTCTATATTTCATCTAAAATATAGAAAGAAGGTTAAAATAAAGAAAGTAAAATGAAATATAGAATGAAATATGAAATATAGAAAGTAAAATGATATATCTAAAGAAAGATGAAATATAGAAAGTAAAATGTAAAATAGAAAGAAAAAAGAAATAAAAATAAAATAAAATGAAATATTGAAAGAAAAAGGAAAAATGGAAAGAAAGATAAAATATAGAAAGAAAGTTGAATTGTAGAAAGTAAAATGAAATGTAGAAAGAAAATGAAATATAGAAAGTAAAATGAAAAATAGAAGGTAAGATGAAAAATAAAAGTAAGATGAAATATAGCAAGTGAGATGAAATATAGAAAGTAAAATAAAATAAAGAAAGAAATATGAAATATAGAAAGTAAAATGAAATACAGAAAGAATGATGAAGTATAGAAAGTAAAATAAAATATAGAATGTAAAATGAAATATAGTAAGAAAAACGATATATAGAAAGTAACATGAAATAAAGAAATAAAGAAAGATGAAATATAGAAACTAAAATGAAATATAGAAAGAAAGATGAAATATAGAAAGTGAAATAAAATATAGAAAGAAGGATGTAATATAGAAAGTAAAATGAAATAAAGAAAGAAAGATGAAATATAAAAAGTAAAATGAAATTTATAAAGAAAGAAGAAATATAGAAAGTAAAATAAAATATAGTAAAAAAATGATGTATAGAAAGTAACATGAATTAAAGAACGAAAGGTGAAAAATAGAAAGTAAAATGAAATATAGAAAGAAGGTTAAAATAAAGTAAGTAAAATGAAATATAGAAAGAAATATGAAACATAGAAAGTAAAAAGAAATATATAAAGAAAGATGAAGTATAGAAAGTAAAATGTAATATAGAAAGAACGATGAAATAAAAAAATGAAATATTGAAAGAAAAAGGAAATATGGAAAGAAAGATGAATTATAGAAACAAAGATGAATTATAGAAAGGAAAATGAAATATAGAAAGAAGTTGAAATATAGAAAGTAAAATGAAAAACATAAAGTAAGATGAAAAATAGAAAGTAAAATAAAATATAGAAAGAAAGATGAAATATAGAAAGTAAAATGAAATACAAAAAGAAAGATTAAATATAGAAAGTAAAATGAAATTTAGAAAGAAAGATGAAATACAGAAAGTAAAATAAAATATAGAAAGAAGATTAAAATAAAGAAAGTAAAATGAAATATAGAATGAAATTTGAAATATAGAAAGTATAATGAAATATAGAAAGTAAAATGAAATGTATAAAGAAAGATGAAATATAGAAAGTAACATGAAATAAAGAAAGAAAGATGAAATATAGAAACTAAAATGGAATATAGAAAGAGGGTAAAATGAAATATAGAAAGTGTGAAGATATTTAGAAAGATAAAAGAAATGTAGAAAGAAAGATAAAATATAGAAAGTAAAATGTAAAACAGAAAGAAAGTTGAAATAAAAAAATAAAATATTGAATGAAAATGGAAATATGGAAAGAAAATTGAATTATAGAAAGAAAGATGAATTATAGAAAGTAAAATGAAATATAGAAAGAAGTTGAAATATAGAAAGTAAAATAAAAAATAGAAAGTAAGATGAAAAATAGAAAGTAAAATAAAATATAGAAAGAAAGATGAAATATAGAAAGTAAAAAGAAATACAGAAAGAAAGATTAAATATAGAAAGTAAAATGAAATTTAGAAAGAAAGATGAAATATAGAAAGTAAAATCAAATATAGAAAGAAGATTACAATAAAGAAAGTAAAATGAAATATAAAATAAAATATGAAATATTTCCTTTTACTTTCTATATTTCATCTTTATTTATGTATTTCTTTTTACTTTCTATATTTCATCTTTCTTTCTATATTTATTTTTACTTTCTACATTTCATCTTCTTTCTACATTTCATTTTACTTTCTACATTCCATTTTTCTTTCTATATTTCATCTTTATTTCTATATTTCATTTTACTCTCTATATATCATAATACTTTCTATATTTCATTTTACTTTATATATTTCATCTTTCTTTCTATATTTCATTTTACTTTCTATATTTTATCTTTCGTTCTAAATTTCATCTTTCTTTCTATATTTTATTTTTCTTTCTATATTTCATCTTTCTTTCTATATTTCATCTTTCATCCTATATTTCATTTTATTTTATATTTTTTATTTTTTATTTTTTATTTTATTTTACTTTCTATATTTCATTTTACTTTCTATATATCATCATACTTTTTATATTTCATTTTACTTTCCATATTTCATCGTACTTTCTATATTTCATTTTACTTTCTATATTTTATCTTTCGTTCTATTTTTCATCTTTCTTTCTGTATTTCATTTTACTTTCAATCTTTTATCTTTCTTTCTATATTTCATTTTTCTTCCTATATTTAAATTTATTTTCTATATTTCGTTTTTCATTCTATATTTTATTTTACTTTCTATATTTCATCTTTCTTTCTATTTTCATTTTACTTTCTTTATTTCATCTTTAATTCAATACTTCAGTATACTTTCTATATTTCATCATTTTTTCTCTATTTAATTTTTAATTTTACGTTTCATTTTTATTTCTATATTTCATTTTACTTTTTACATTTCAAGTTTCTTTTTATATTTCAATTTACTTTCAATATTTTATGTTTCCTTCTATATTTCATCTTTCTTTCTATATTTTATTTTACACTCTATATTTTCATCTTTTGTTTCTATTTTTCATTTTACTTTGTATATTTCATCTTTCTTTCTATATTTCATGTTACTTTCTATATTTCATCATTCTTTCTATTTTTTATTTTACTTTCTATATTTTATCTTTCATTTTATATTTCATTTTACTTTCTGTAATTCGTCTTTTTTTCTATATTTCGTCTTTTTTTCTATATTTTTTTTAGTATTTCATTTTTCTTTCTATATTTCATCTGTTTTCTATATTTCATTTTACTTTATTTATTTCATCTTTTTTTCAATATTTCAACTTTCTATCTATTGTTCATTTTTCTTTCATTATTTCATATTACGTTCCAAATTTCATTTTTTTTTCTATATTTCATTTTACTTTCTATATTTCATCTTTCTTTCTATATTTCATGTTACTTTATATATTTCGTCTTTCTTTCTATATTTCATTTTACCTTCTATATTTCATCTTTGTTTCTATATTTCATTTTATTTCTATATTTTTTCTTTCTTTTTATTTGTGTCTTAATCGCTATAATTTACCTTTCTTTCTATATTTCACCTTTTTTTTTCTATATTTCATCTTTCTTTCTATATTTTATCTTTCTTTTTATATTTTTTGTTACTTTTTATATAATCTTTCTTTCTATATTTCATTTTACTTTCTGTATTTTGATTTACTTTCTATATTTCATCTTTCTATCTACTTTTTATTGTACATTCTATATTTAATCTTTTTTCCTATATTTTATTTTAATTTTTATATTTCATCTTTCTTTCTGTTTTTCATGTTACTTTCTATATATTATTTATCTTACTATTTTTTTTTACTTTCTATATTTCATTTTTCATTCTATATTTTATTTTACTTTCTATATTTCATCTTTCTTTCAATATTTCATTTTACTTTCTATAGTTCATCTTTCTTACTAAATTTCATTTTACTTTCTATATTTCATCTTTCTTTCTATATTTCATTTTAATTTCTATATTTCTTCTTTCTTTCTATATTTTATTTTAATTTCTATATTTCATCTTTCTATCCTTATTTCATTTTTCTTTCTTTATTTCATCTTTCTTTCAATATTTCATTTTACTTTCTATATTTTATTTTGCTTTCTATATTTCATCTTAATATCTATTTTTCATTTTACTTTCTACATTTCATCTTCTTTCTATATTTCATTTTAGTTTCAAAATTTTATTTTTCTTTATATATTTAATTTTACTTTCTGTATTTCTTCTTTCTTTTAGTATTTCATTTTACTTTCTATAGTTCATTTTTCTTACAGTATTTCATTTTAGTTTCTATATTTTATCTTTCTTTCTATATTTTATTTAACTTTCTATATTTTATCTTTCTTTCTATATTTCTTCTTTATTTCTATATTTCCTTTTTCTTTGAACATTTCATTTTATTTTTTATATTTCAACTTTTATTCAATATTACATTTTACTTTCTATATTTTATCTTCCTTTCTATATTTCATTTTACTATCTATATATCTTTTTAATTTTTATATTTCATTTTACTTTCTGAATTTCATCTTTCTTTCTATATTTCCTTTTTCTTTCTTTATTTTAACCTTCTTTCTATATTTCAACTTTCTTTCTATACTTCATTTTACTTTCTATATTTTATTTTTATTTCTTTATTTCTTTTTACTTTCTATTTATCATTTTTCTTAGTATATTTTATTTTACTTTCTATATTTCATCTTTCTTTCTATATTTCATTTTACTTTCTATATTTCGTCTTTCTTTCTGTATTTCATCTTTCTTTCTATATTTCTTTTTATTTTCTATATTTCATCTTTCTTTCTATATTTAATTTTACTTTCTATATTTCATTTTACTCTCTATATTTCATCTTTCTTTCTATATTTCATTTTATTTTTTTATTTCATTTTAATTTCTAAATATCATCGTACTTTTTATATTTCACTTTACTTTCTATATTTCATCTTTCTTTCAGTATTTCATTTTACTTTCTATATTTCATCTTTCTTTCTATATTTCATCTTTCTTTCTATATTTCATCTTTCTTTCTATATTTCATTTTATTTTTTATATTTCGTCTTACATTCTATGTTTCATTTTACTATCTATATTTAAACTTTTTTCAATATTTCATATTTATTTTTATATTTTATTTTATTTATATATTAAATTTTACTTTTTATATTTCTTCTTACGTTCTATATTTCATCTTTCTTTCTCTATGTCATTTTACTTTCTTTATTTCATCTTTCTTTCTATATTTCATTTTACTTTCTTTATTTCATCTTTCTTTCTATATTTAATTTTACTCTCTAAATTTAATCTTTCTTTCTATATTTCATTTTACTCTCTAAATAAAATTAAACAAGAAAGACCCAAGAAGTGAGGAAGAAAGAAAGAAAGAAAGAAGACAAAAAGAAAGAAAGAATGAAGAATGAACGAAAGAAAGACAAAAGAAAAAAATGAAAGAAGAGAAAAGAAAGAATCAATTAGGAAAGAAACAAGAAAGATTAAAGAAATAAAGAAAGAAAGAAAGAATGAATGATTAAAAAGAAAAGGAAAAATAAAAATAAGAACTAAAGAAAACAAAAAAATAAAGACAAATCATTGAAACGAAGAAAATGGAAAGAAGAAAGATTGATAGATAGAAAGAATAAGAAAGAAAGAAAAAAAGAAACAAAAACGCAAGAAACAAGATAGAAATAAAGATTAAAATAAAAAAGAAAGACAGAAGAAGAGAGGAAGAAAGAAATGAAGAAAGAAGAACAAAGAAAGAAATAAAGAAAGAACAAAGAAAGCTGAAGAAATTAAGAAAGAAATCAGGAAAAATGAACGAAAGAAACATAAACAATAAAAGAAATAAACAAAAAAAAGAACAAATGAGAGAATGAAGAAATAAAGAGAAATATCATCATACTCTCTATATTTCATCTTTCTTTCTATATTTCATCATACTCTCTATATTTCATCTTTTTTACTATATGTCATTTTACTTTCAAAATATCATCATACTTTCAAAATATCATCATACTTTCTATATTTCATTTTACTTTCTATATTTCATCTTTAATTCTATATATTATTTTACTTTCTATATTTCTACTTTTTTCATAATTTCAATTTTATTTTTATTTTTCATTTTATTTATATATTAAATTTTACTTTCAGTATTTCATTTTACTTTCTATATTACATCTTTCTTTCTATACTTCTTTTTACTTTCTTTATTTCATCTTTCTTTATATGTTTAATTTTACTTTCTTTATTTCATCTTTCTTTCTATATTTGATTTAACTTTCAAAATTTCATCTTTCTTTCTATATTTCATTTTACTTTCCTTATATTATCATACTTTCTGTATTTCATCTTTCTTTATTTATTTCATGTTACTTTCTATATATCATTTTTCTTAATATATTTATTTTTACTTTCTATATTTTAGCTTTATTTCTATATTTCATTTTTATTTCTGTATTTCATTTTACTTTCTGCTTTTCATCTTTCTTTATGTATTTCATTTTACTTTCTATTGTTCATCTTTCATTCTATATTTAATTTTAATTTCTATAAATCATCTTACTTTCTATATTTCATATTTCTTTCTATATTATATTTTACATTTTATATTTCTTTTTACTTTCAATATTTCATCATACTTTCTATATTTCATTTTACTTTCTATATTTCATCTTTCTTTCTATATTTTATTTTACTTTCTATATTTCATCTTTCTTCCTATATTTCTTTTATTTTCTATATTTCGTCTTTCATTCTATATTTCATTTTATTTTCTATATTTTAAATTTTTTCTATAATTTATTTTATTTTTATATTTCTTCTTTCTTTATATATTAAATTTTACCTTTCAGTATTTCACCCTTCTTTCAGTATTTAATTTTACTTTCTATATTTAATCTTTTCTCTATATTTTATTTTGCTTTCTTTATTTCACGTTTATTTCTATATTTCATTTTACTTTCTTTATATCATCATACTTTCTATATTTCATTTTACTTAGTATATATTTCATCTTTCTTTATGTATTTCATCTTTCTTTCTATATTTTATTTTACTTTCTATATTTCATCTTTCTTTATTTATTTCATGTAACTTTTTATATATCATTTTTCTTACTATATTTCATTTTACTGTCTATATTTCATCTTTCTTTCTATATTTCATTTTACTTTCTATTTTTCATCTTTAATTCTATATTTTTTATAGAAAGTAAGATAATATATAGAAAGTAAAATTAAATATAGAAAGAAAGAGGAAATATAGAAAGTAAAATGAAATATAGAAAGAAAGATGAAATACAGAAAGTAAAATGAAATACATAAAGAAAGATGAAATATAGAAATTAAAATGAAATACATAAAGAAAGATGAAATATAGAAAGTGAAATGATATATAGTAAGAAAAAAGATACATAGAAAGTAACATGAAATAAAGAAAGAAAGATGAAATGTAGAAAGAAGATGAATTATAGAAAGAAGGTTAAAATAAAGAAAGAAAAATGAAATATAGAAAGTAAAATGGAAAATAGAAAGTGTGAAGATATTTAGAAAGTAAAATGAAATGTTGAAAGAAAGATGAAGTACAGAAAGTAAAATGTAATATAGAAAGAAAGATGAAATATAAAGAATAAAACAAAGTATTGAAAGAAAAAGGAAATATAGAAAGAATGATGAAATATGGAAAGAAAGATGAAATTTAGAAAGTAAAATGAAATATAGAAAGAAAGATGAAATATTGAACAAAAGAAAAAATATAGAAAGTAAAATGAAATACAGAAAGACAGATGAAATATAAAAAGTAAAATGAAATATAGAAAAAAAGATGAAATATAGAAAGTAAAATGAAATATAGAAAGTGTGCAGATATTTAGAAAGTAAAATGAAATGTAGAAAGAAAGATGAAATATAGAAAGTAAAATGTAATATAGAAAGAAAGATGAAAAATAAAAATAAAATGAAATATAGAAAGTAAAATGAAATACAAAAAGAAAGATGAAATACAGAAAGTAAAATGAAATATAGAAATAAAGATGAAATATAGAAAGTAAAATGAAACATAGAAAGTAAGATGATATATAGAAAGTAAAATTAAATATAGAAAGAAAGAGGAAATAAAGAAAGTAAAATAAAATATAGAAAGAAAAATGATATATAAAAAGTAACACGAACTAAATAAACAAGGATGAAATATAGAAAGTACAATGAAATATAGAAAGAAAGAAGAAATACATAATGAAAGAAGAAATATATTCAAAGTAAAATGAAATATAGAAATGTAAGATGAAATATAGAAAGTAAGATGATATTTAGAAAGTAAAATTAAATATAGAAAGAAAGACGAAATATAGAACGTAAAATGAAATATAGAAAGAAAGACAAAATATAGAACGTAAAATGAAATATAGAAAAAAAATGAAATATAAAACGAAAGTCTATAATTCGTCTTACTTTCTATATTTCACCTTTTCTCTCTATATTTCACTTTTCTTTGAACATTTAACCTTTTATTTCAATATTTCACCTTTTCTTTCTATATTTCGCCTTCTATTTCTATATTTCACATTTTCTTTGTATATTTCACCTTTTTTTCAATATTTTGTCTTTCTTTCTATATTTCGTATGTCTTTCAATATTTCACCTTTTCTTTAGATTTTTTTCCTTTTCTTTCTTTATTTCTCATTTGCTTTCTATATTTCACCTTTTCTTTCTATATTTTGCTTTTTCATTCTATGTTTTATCTTTCTTTCTATATTTCGCCTTATCTTCCTATATTTCACATATTCTTTCTATATTTCGCCTTTCGTTCTATATTTCACTTTTTCTTTCCTCATTTCACCTTTTCTTTTTATATTTCGCCTTCTCTTCCTTTATTTTGCCTTTTCTTTATATAATTTGCCATTTCTTTCTATATTTCATATTTCTTTATACATTTCACATGTCTTTCAATATTTCTCCTTTTGTTATCTTAATTTTTACCTTTTCTTGCTATATTTTACATTTTCTTTCTATATTTTACATTTTCTTTCTATATTTCTCTTTTTCTTGCTATGTTTCGTCTTTCTTTCTTTATTTCACATTTTATTTATATTTTTTGCCATTCCTTTCTCTATTTATCTTTTCTTTCTATGTTTCTTCTTTCTTTTTTATATTCCGTCTTTCATTACGTATTTCGTCTTTCTTTGTATACTTCGTCGTTCTTTGTATATTTCATCTTTCTTTGTATATTTCGTCTTTCTTTGTATATTTCACATTTTCTTTCTATATTTCGTTTTTCTTTCTATATTGCGTGTTTGTTTCTATATTTCATCTTTCTTTCTATTTTTCGTCTTTCTTACTATATTTCGTCTTTCCTTCTCTATTTCGTCATTATTTCTAAAGTTCATTTTCCTTTATATATTTCACTTTTTCTTTCCATTTTTCATTTTTATCTATTTCGTCTTTCTTTCTATATTTCACATTTTTTTCTATATTTTGCCTTTTCTTTCAATATTTCACCTTCCTTTCTATATTTTTCTATTCTTTATATATTTTTCCTTTCTTTCTTTATTTCATCTTTCTTTCTATATTTCGTCTTTCTTTATGTAATTCACCTGTCTTTATATTTTGTCTTTCTTTCAATTTTTCGTCTTTGTTGCTATATTTTCTTTTATATGTTCACCTTTTCTTTCTATATTTCATCTCACTTTCTATAGTTCGTCTTTCTTTTTATATTTCACCTTTGATTCTATGTTTCACCTTTTCTTTCTAAATTTTGTATTTTCTTTCTATATTTTACCTTTTCTTTCTAAATTTCGCATTTTCTTTGTATAATTCGCCTTTTCTTGCTATATTTCTCCTTTTCTTTCTACATTGCACTTTTCTTTCTAAATTTCACTTTTTCTTTCTAAGTTTTGACTTTCTTACTATCTTTCCCTATTTCTTTCTATATTTCACTTTTCTTTCTATATTTTATTTTTCTTCTATATTTTGTCTTTCTTTCTATATTTCATCTTTCTTTCTATATTTCATCTTTAATTTTTATTTTTATATAGAAAGAAAGGCGAAATATAGAAAAAAAGTTGAAAAATAGAAGGAAATGCGAGATATAGAAAGAATTAGTGAAATATAAAAAGAAAACATGATATATAGAAAGAAAAAGTGAAATTAGAAAGAATGATGAAATATAGAAAGAAAAGATAAACTATAGAAAGAAAGACGAAATATAGCAAGAAAAAGCGAATTGTAGAATCAAATAGCGAATAATAGAAAGAAATGGTAAAATATAGAAAGAAAACGTGAAATATCAAAAGAAATGGCAAAATTATAAAAAAAGGTGAAATATAGAAAGAAAGAGGAAATATAGAAAGAAAGACAAAATATTAAAAGAAATACGAAAAAAATAGAAAGAAAGGCAAAATATAGAAAGAAAAGGCAAAATATAGAAAGGAAGGCAAAATATAAAAAGAAAAAGTGAACTATAGAAAGAAAGGCGAAAAATAGAAAGAAATAAAAAAATAATACATAGAAAGTAAGATGAAATATAGAAAGAAAACTAATATATAGAAAGTAAAATGCAATATAGAAAGAAAGATGAAATATACAGTGTACAATTAAAAATAGATAGAAAGATGAAATATAGAAAGTAAAATGATGTACATAAAGGTAGATGAAATATAGAAAGTAAAAAGAAATATAAAAAATAAATTTGAAATATAGAAAAAATTAAAAATAAGCAGAATAAAACCATTTTCTATTTTTCTTTCTACATTTTATCTTTCTTTCAATATTTCATTATACTCTCTATATTTTAATTACCTTTCTATATTTGATTTTACTTTCTATATTTCATCTTCTTTCAATATTGCATTTTACTTTCAATATTTCATCTTTATTTATATATTTAATATTACTTTCTATATTTTATCTTTCTATCTATATTTCATGTTACTTTCTATCTATTATTTTTCTTTCATTTTTTTATTTTACTTTCTATATTTCTTCTTTCATTCTATATTTCATTTTACTTTCAATATTTTATCTTTCTTTACGTATTTCATTTTACATTCTATATTTCATATTTCTTACTATATTTGATTTTACTTTCTATATTTCATCATTCTTTCTATATTTCATTTTACTTTCTATGTTTCATCTTTATTTCTATAGTTAATTTAAATTTCTATATTTCATCTTTCTTTCCATATTTTATTTTTCTGTTTACATTTCATCTTTCTTTCAATATTTCATTATACTTTCTATATTTCATTTTACTTTCTATATTTCATCTTCTTTCAATATTTCATTTTACTTTCAATATTTCATCTTTCTTTCAGTATTTCATTTTACATTTTATATTTCATTTTACTTTCTATAATTCATCTTTCTTTCTATATTTCATCCTTCTTTCTATATTTCCTTTTTCTTTCAATATTTTCTTTTATTTTTTATTTTTCATCTTTTTTTCTATATTACATTTTATTTTCTCAATTTCATCTTTCTTTCTACATTTCAGTTTACTTTCTAAATATCTTCACTCTTTCTATATTTCATTTTAGTTTCTATATTTTATATTTCTTTCTGTATTTCATTTTTCTTTCTTTATTTTAACCTTCTTTTTATAAAGTAAGTAAAATGAAATATAGAAAGAAATATGAAACATAGAAAGTAAAAAGAAATATATAAAGAAAGATGAAGTATAGAAAGTAAAATGTAATATAGAAAGAACGATGAAATAAAAAAATGAAATATTGAAAGAAAAAGGAAATATGGAAAGAAAGATGAATTATAGAAACAAAGATGAATTATAGAAAGGAAAATGAAATATAGAAAGAAGTTGAAATATAGAAAGTAAAATGAAAAACATAAAGTAAGATGAAAAATAGAAAGTAAAATAAAATATAGAAAGAAAGATGAAATATAGAAAGTAAAATGAAATACAAAAAGAAAGATTAAATATAGAAAGTAAAATGAAATTTAGAAAGAAAGATGAAATACAGAAAGTAAAATAAAATATAGAAAGAAGATTAAAATAAAGAAAGTAAAATGAAATATAGAATGAAATTTGAAATATAGAAAGTATAATGAAATATAGAAAGTAAAATGAAATGTATAAAGAAAGATGAAATATAGAAAGTAACATGAAATAAAGAAAGAAAGATGAAATATAGAAACTAAAATGGAATATAGAAAGAGGGTAAAATGAAATATAGAAAGTGTGAAGATATTTAGAAAGATAAAAGAAATGTAGAAAGAAAGATAAAATATAGAAAGTAAAATGTAAAACAGAAAGAAAGTTGAAATAAAAAAATAAAATATTGAATGAAAATGGAAATATGGAAAGAAAATTGAATTATAGAAAGAAAGATGAATTATAGAAAGTAAAATGAAATATAGAAAGAAGTTGAAATATAGAAAGTAAAATAAAAAATAGAAAGTAAGATGAAAAATAGAAAGTAAAATAAAATATAGAAAGAAAGATGAAATATAGAAAGTAAAAAGAAATACAGAAAGAAAGATTAAATATAGAAAGTAAAATGAAATTTAGAAAGAAAGATGAAATATAGAAAGTAAAATCAAATATAGAAAGAAGATTACAATAAAGAAAGTAAAATGAAATATAAAATAAAATATGAAATATTTCCTTTTACTTTCTATATTTCATCTTTATTTATGTATTTCTTTTTACTTTCTATATTTCATCTTTCTTTCTATATTTATTTTTACTTTCTACATTTCATCTTCTTTCTACATTTCATTTTACTTTCTACATTCCATTTTTCTTTCTATATTTCATCTTTATTTCTATATTTCATTTTACTCTCTATATATCATAATACTTTCTATATTTCATTTTACTTTATATATTTCATCTTTCTTTCTATATTTCATTTTACTTTCTATATTTTATCTTTCGTTCTAAATTTCATCTTTCTTTCTATATTTTATTTTTCTTTCTATATTTCATCTTTCTTTCTATATTTCATCTTTCATCCTATATTTCATTTTATTTTATATTTTATATTTTTTATTTTTTATTTTATTTTACTTTCTATATTTCATTTTACTTTCTATATATCATCATACTTTTTATATTTCATTTTACTTTCCATATTTCATCGTACTTTCTATATTTCATTTTACTTTCTATATTTTATCTTTCGTTCTATTTTTCATCTTTCTTTCTGTATTTCATTTTACTTTCAATCTTTTATCTTTCTTTCTATATTTCATTTTTCTTCCTATATTTAAATTTATTTTCTATATTTCGTTTTTCATTCTATATTTCATTTTACTTTCTATATTTCATCTTTCTTTCTATTTTCATTTTACTTTCTTTATTTCATCTTTAATTCAATACTTCAGTATACTTTCTATATTTCATCATTTTTTCTCTATTTAATTTTTAATTTTACGTTTCATTTTTATTTCTATATTTCATTTTACTTTTTACATTTCAAGTTTCTTTTTATATTTCAATTTACTTTCAATATTTTATGTTTCCTTCTATATTTCATCTTTCTTTCTATATTTTATTTTACACTCTATATTTTCATCTTTTGTTTCTATTTTTCATTTTACTTTGTATATTTCATCTTTCTTTCTATATTTCATGTTACTTTCTATATTTCATCATTCTTTCTATTTTTTATTTTACTTTCTATATTTTATCTTTCATTTTATATTTCATTTTACTTTCTGTAATTCGTCTTTTTTTCTATATTTCGTCTTTTTTTCTATATTTTTTTTAGTATTTCATTTTTCTTTCTATATTTCATCTGTTTTCTATATTTCATTTTACTTTATTTATTTCATCTTTTTTTCAATATTTCAACTTTCTATCTATTGTTCATTTTTCTTTCATTATTTCATATTACGTTCCAAATTTCATTTTTTTTTCTATATTTCATTTTACTTTCTATATTTCATCTTTCTTTCTATATTTCATGTTACTTTATATATTTCGTCTTTCTTTCTATATTTCATTTTACCTTCTATATTTCATCTTTGTTTCTATATTTCATTTTATTTCTATATTTTTTCTTTCTTTTTATTTGTGTCTTAATCGCTATAATTTACCTTTCTTTCTATATTTCACCTTTTTTTTTCTATATTTCATCTTTCTTTCTATATTTTATCTTTCTTTTTATATTTTTTGTTACTTTTTATATAATCTTTCTTTCTATATTTCATTTTACTTTCTGTATTTTGATTTACTTTCTATATTTCATCTTTCTATCTACTTTTTATTGTACATTCTATATTTAATCTTTTTTCCTATATTTTATTTTAATTTTTATATTTCATCTTTCTTTCTGTTTTTCATGTTACTTTCTATATATTATTTATCTTACTATTTTTTTTTACTTTCTATATTTCATTTTTCATTCTATATTTTATTTTACTTTCTATATTTCATCTTTCTTTCAATATTTCATTTTACTTTCTATAGTTCATCTTTCTTACTAAATTTCATTTTACTTTCTATATTTCATCTTTCTTTCTATATTTCATTTTAATTTCTATATTTCTTCTTTCTTTCTATATTTTATTTTAATTTCTATATTTCATCTTTCTATCCTTATTTCATTTTTCTTTCTTTATTTCATCTTTCTTTCAATATTTCATTTTACTTTCTATATTTTATTTTGCTTTCTATATTTCATCTTAATATCTATTTTTCATTTTACTTTCTACATTTCATCTTCTTTCTATATTTCATTTTAGTTTCAAAATTTTATTTTTCTTTATATATTTAATTTTACTTTCTGTATTTCTTCTTTCTTTTAGTATTTCATTTTACTTTCTATAGTTCATTTTTCTTACAGTATTTCATTTTAGTTTCTATATTTTATCTTTCTTTCTATATTTTATTTAACTTTCTATATTTTATCTTTCTTTCTATATTTCTTCTTTATTTCTATATTTCCTTTTTCTTTGAACATTTCATTTTATTTTTTATATTTCAACTTTTATTCAATATTACATTTTACTTTCTATATTTTATCTTCCTTTCTATATTTCATTTTACTATCTATATATCTTTTTAATTTTTATATTTCATTTTACTTTCTGAATTTCATCTTTCTTTCTATATTTCCTTTTTCTTTCTTTATTTTAACCTTCTTTCTATATTTCAACTTTCTTTCTATACTTCATTTTACTTTCTATATTTTATTTTTATTTCTTTATTTCTTTTTACTTTCTATTTATCATTTTTCTTAGTATATTTTATTTTACTTTCTATATTTCATCTTTCTTTCTATATTTCATTTTACTTTCTATATTTCGTCTTTCTTTCTGTATTTCATCTTTCTTTCTATATTTCTTTTTATTTTCTATATTTCATCTTTCTTTCTATATTTAATTTTACTTTCTATATTTCATTTTACTCTCTATATTTCATCTTTCTTTCTATATTTCATTTTATTTTTTTATTTCATTTTAATTTCTAAATATCATCGTACTTTTTATATTTCACTTTACTTTCTATATTTCATCTTTCTTTCAGTATTTCATTTTACTTTCTATATTTCATCTTTCTTTCTATATTTCATCTTTCTTTCTATATTTCATCTTTCTTTCTATATTTCATTTTATTTTTTATATTTCGTCTTACATTCTATGTTTCATTTTACTATCTATATTTAAACTTTTTTCAATATTTCATATTTATTTTTATATTTTATTTTATTTATATATTAAATTTTACTTTTTATATTTCTTCTTACGTTCTATATTTCATCTTTCTTTCTCTATGTCATTTTACTTTCTTTATTTCATCTTTCTTTCTATATTTCATTTTACTTTCTTTATTTCATCTTTCTTTCTATATTTAATTTTACTCTCTAAATTTAATCTTTCTTTCTATATTTCATTTTACTCTCTAAATAAAATTAAACAAGAAAGACCCAAGAAGTGAGGAAGAAAGAAAGAAAGAAAGAAGACAAAAAGAAAGAAAGAATGAAGAATGAACGAAAGAAAGACAAAAGAAAAAAATGAAAGAAGAGAAAAGAAAGAATCAATTAGGAAAGAAACAAGAAAGATTAAAGAAATAAAGAAAGAAAGAAAGAATGAATGATTAAAAAGAAAAGGAAAAATAAAAATAAGAACTAAAGAAAACAAAAAAATAAAGACAAATCATTGAAACGAAGAAAATGGAAAGAAGAAAGATTGATAGATAGAAAGAATAAGAAAGAAAGAAAAAAAGAAACAAAAACGCAAGAAACAAGATAGAAATAAAGATTAAAATAAAAAAGAAAGACAGAAGAAGAGAGGAAGAAAGAAATGAAGAAAGAAGAACAAAGAAAGAAATAAAGAAAGAACAAAGAAAGCTGAAGAAATTAAGAAAGAAATCAGGAAAAATGAACGAAAGAAACATAAACAATAAAAGAAATAAACAAAAAAAAGAACAAATGAGAGAATGAAGAAATAAAGAGAAAAGAATAAATAAAGAAAGAAGGCACATTGAAAGAAATAAGAAAGAAGAAAAGAAGAAGAAAGAAATAATCAAGATAGAAATAAACAAACAAAACATAAAGAAGAAAACATCAAAAGGAAAGAAGAAACACACAAACAAACAAACAAGAAAGAAAGATGGAAAGAAGAAATAAGAAACAGGGAAGAAGGAAGTACGAAATATGAGAAAAAAAAGGAAATAAGACATAAAAATTGAAAGAAAGAAGAAATAAAGACAGAAAGAAGAAAGAAAGAAAAAAAAAGAAAAAAACGAAAGAAGGCAGAAAGAAAGAATGAAAGAAGAAATTAGAAAGAAAGATGATATATAGAAAGTAAAATTAAATATAGAAAGTAAAATAAAATATATAAAGTAAGATGATATATAGAAAGTAAAATTAAATATAGAAAGAAAGACAAAATATAGAAAGTAAAATGAAATATAGAAAGAAAGATGAAATGTAGAAAGTAAAATGAAATACAAAAAGAAAGATGAAATATAGAAATTAAAATGAAATACAGAAAGAAAGATGAAATATAGAAAGTAAAATGAAATATAGTAATAAAAATAATATATAGAAAGTGACATGAAATAAAGAAAGAAGATGAAATATAGAAAGAAGGTTAAAATAAACAAAGAAAAATAAAATATAGAAAGAAATAGGAAATATAGAAATTAAAATGAAATATAGAAAGAAAGATGAAAAATAAATATTGAAAGAAAAAGTAAATATAGAAAGAAAGATGAAATACAGAAAGAAAGACGAATTATAGAAAGTAAAATGAAATATAGAAATAAAAATGAATCATAGAACGAAAGATAAAATATAGAAAGTAAAATAAAATATAAAAAAACCCATGGAATATATAAAGTAAAATAAATATTGAAATAAAGATGATCTATAGAAAGTAAAATGAAATATAAAAAGTAAAATAAAATATAGAAGGAAAGGTAAAATAAATAAAGAAAGATGAAATATATAAAAAGTAAAAAGAAATATAGAAAAAAAATGAAATAGAGAAATAAAGATGAAATATATAAACTAAAATGAAATATAGAAAGAAAGATGAAATATAGAAAGTAAAATGAAATACAGAAAGAAAGATGAATTATAGATAAAAAGATGAAATATAGAAAGAAGATGAAATTTAGAAAGAAGGTTAAAGTAAAGAAAGAAAAATGAAATATAGAGAGAAATAGGAAATATAGAAAGTAAAACGAAATATGGAAAGAAAGATAAAAAAAATATTGAAAGAAAAAGTAAATATAGAAAGAAAGATGAATTATAGAAATAAAGATGAAATACATAAAGAAAGATGAAATATATAAAAAGTAAAAAGAAATGTAGAAAGAAAAATGAAATAGAGAAATAAAAATGAAATACAGAAAGCAAAATGAAATATAGAAAGAAGATGAAATATAGAAAGCAAAATGAAATACAGAAAGCAAAATAAAATATAGAAAGAAAATGATATAGAAAAGAAGTGTTTCATATTTCTTTCTTTATTTCATGTCATTTTCTATATATTATTTTTCTTACTATATTTCAGTTTACTTTCTATATTTCATCTTTCTTTCTATATTTCATTTTAATTTTTATATTTCATCTTTCTTTCTGTATTTCATTTGACTTTCTATATTTCATCTTTCTTTCTATATTTCATTTTACTTTCTATATTTTTTATTTCTTTCTATATTTAATTTTACTTTCTATATATCATCTTACTTTCTATATTTCATTTTACTTTCTATATTTCATCTTTCTTTCTATATTTCATTTTACTTACTATATTTTATTTTATTTCTATGTATCATCATACTTTCTATAATTCAATTTACTTTCTGTATTTGATATTTCTTTCTATATTTCATTTAACTTTCTATATTTTATCTTTCATTCTATATTTCATCTTTCTTTCTATATTTCAAGTTACTTTCTATATTTTACCTTTCTTCCTATATTTCGTCTTTCATTCTATATTTCATTTTACTTTCTATATTTTAACTTTTTTCTATAATTCATTTTTATTTTTATATTTCTTCTTTCTTTATGTATTAAATTTTACATTTCTATATTTCATCCTTCTGTCAGTATTTAATTTTACTTTCTATATTTAATCTTTTTCCTATATTTTATTTTACTTTCTTTATTTCACCTTTTCTTCTTTATTTCACTTTTATTTCTATATTTCATTTTACTTTCTTTATATCATCATACTTTCTATATTTCATTTTACATTCTTTATATTTCATCTTTCTTTATGTATTTTATCTTTCTTTCTATATTTCATTTTAATTTCTATATTTCATCTTTCTTTATTTATTTCATGTTACTTTCTATAAATCGTTTTTCTTATTATATTTCATTTTATTGTCTATATTTCATCTTTTTTTCTATATTTCATTTTACTTTCTATATTTCATATTTTTTTTGTATTTCATTTTACTTTCTATATTTCATCTTTTCTTCTATATTTCATTTTACTTTGTATATTTCATCTTTCTTTCTGTTTTATATTTTTCTTCATATATATCATTTTACTTTCTATATTTCATTGTTCTTTCTATATTTCATTTTAGTTTTTATATTTCATTTTACCTTCTATATTTCATTTTACTTTCTAAATTTCATCTTTCTTTTTATATTTCATTTTACTTTCTATATTTTATCTTTCGTTCTATATTTCATCTTTTTTTCTACAATTCATCTTTCTTTCTATAATTCATCTTTCTTTCTATATTTTATCTTTCTTTCTATATTTCATTTAACTTTCTATATTTTATCTTTTTTCTAAATTTTATTTTACTTTCTTTATTTCACCTTTATTTCAATCTTTCATTTTACTTTCAATAGAACGTCTTTCTTACTATATGGCATTTTACTTTGTATATATTTCATCTTTCTTTATTTATTTCATGTTACTTTCTATATATCATTTTTCTTATAATATTTTATTTTACTGTCTATATTTCATCTTTCTTTCTATATTTCATTTTACTTTCTATATTTCATCTTTATTTCTGTATTTCATTTTACTTTCTATATTTCATATTTCTTTCTATCTTTCATTTTACTTTCTATATTTCATCTTTCTTTCTATATTTCATTTTACTTTTTATATTTCTTCTTTCTTTCTATATTTCATATTTATTTTTATATTTCTTCTTTCTTTATATATTAAATTTTACATTTCTATATTTCATCCTTCTTTCAATATTTTATTTTACTTTCTATATTTCATTTTACTCTTTGTATTTCATCATTATTTCTATATTTCATTTTTCTTTCTATATTTAATTTAATTTTGTATAGGTTTCATTTTTCGTTATGTATTTCATCTTTCTTTCTACATTTCATCTTTGTTTATTTAATTCATGTTACTTTCTATAAATCATTTTTCTACTACATTTCATTTTACTTTCTTTATTTCATCTTTATTTATGTATTTTATCTTTATTTCTATATTTCATTTTACTTTCTATATTTCATTTTACTTTCTATATTTTATCTTTCTTTCTATATTTCTTTTTACATTGCATATATTTCATGTTTCTTTATGTATTTTATCTTTCTTTCTATATTTCATCTTTTTTTCTATATTTCATTTTACTTTCTATATTTCATCTTTCTTTCTATATTTCTTTTTACTTTCTATATTTTATCTTTCGTTCTATATTTCATCTTTATTTCTATATTTCATTTTACTTTCTAGAATTCATCTTTCTTTCTATATTTCATCTTTCTTTCTATAATTCATTTTACTTTCTATAATTCATCTTTCTTTCTAGATATCATCTTTCTTTCTAGATATCATCTTTCTTTCCATATTTCCATTTTCATTCAATATTTCATTTTTTTTATTTCATCTTTCTTTCTTTTTTACATTTTACTTTCTATATTTCATCTTTCTTTCTACATTTCCTTTAACTTTCTAAATATCTTCGCACTTTCTATATTTCATTTTACCTTCTATCTATATTTCATTTTAGTTTCTATATTTCATCTTTCTTTCTTTATTTCATGTTACTTTCCATATTTCATCTTTCTTTATATATTTTATTTTTCTTTCTATATTTCTATATACTTTCTATATTTCATATTTCATTCTATATTTCATTTTACTTTCTTTCTTTTAACCTACTTTCTATATTTTATTTTACTTTCTATATTTCATCTTTCTTTCTAAATTTCATTTTACTTTCTATATGTAATCCTTCTTTCTGTATTTCATTTTACTTTCTATATTTCATCTTTCTTTCTATATTTTATTTTACTTTCTATTTTTCATCTTACTTTCTATTTTTCATTTTACTTTCTATATTTCAACTTTTTTCTATATTTCATTTTCCTTTCTAGAATTCATCTTTCTTTCTATAATTCATTTTTCTTTCCATATTTCCTTTTTCTTTCAATATTTAATTTTTTTTATTTCATCTTTCTTTCTATATTACATTTTACTTTCTATATTTCATCTTTCTTTATATTTTTCTTTTTACTTTCTATGTTTCATATTTCTTTCTATATTTCATTTTACTTTCTATTTTTTACCTTTCTTTCTTTAATTCATGTTACTTTCCATACATCATTTTTTTTACTATATTTTATTTTACTTTCTATATTTCTTCTTTCTTTATAAATTTCGTTTTACTTTTTATATTTCATCTTTCTTTCTATATTTCATTTTACTTTCTATATTTCATTTTTCTTTCTATATTTCATTTCACTTTCCATATTTCTTATTTCTTTCTATATTTCATTTTAGTTTCTATATTTCATCTTTCTTTCTTTCTTTATTTCATGTTACTATCTATATATTGTTTCTCATACTATATTTCATTTTACATTCTATATTATATTTTACTTTCTATACTTCATCATTCTTTCTGTATTTCATTTTACTTTCTATATTTCATCTTTCTTTCTTTATTTTATTTTACTTTCTATATTTCACCTCACTTTCTATATTTCTTCTTACTTTCTATTTTTCATCTTACCTTTTCGTTTTCATTTTACTTTCTATATTTCATCTTCTTTCTACATTTCATTTTACTTTCTATAATTCAACTTTCTTTCTATATTTTATCTCTCTTTCTATTTTCCCTTTTTCTTTCAAAATTTCATTTTATTATATTTTTATTTCTTCTTTCTTTCTATATTACATTTTACTTTCTATATTTCATCTTTCTTTAGATATTTCATTTTACTTTCTATATTTCATATTTCATTCAATATTTTATTTTACTTTCTTTATTTTAACTTTCTTTCTATATTTTATTTTACTTTCTATATTTCATCTTTCTCTCTAAATTTCATTTTACTTTATATATTTAATCTTTCTTTCTTTATTTCATTTTACTTTCTATATTTCATCTTTATTTTTATATTTTATTTTACTTTCTATTTTTCATCTTACTTTCTATTTTATATTTTACTTTCTATAATTCATCTTTCTTTCCATATTTCCATTGTCATTCAATATTTCATTTTTTTATTTCATCTTTCTTTCTGTTTTACATTTTACTTTCTATATTTAATCTTTCTTTCTACATTTCCTTTAACTTTCTAAATATCTTCGCACTTTCTATATTTCATTTTAGTTTCTATATTTCATCTTTCTTTCTTTATTTCATGTTACTTTCTATATTTCATCTTTATTTATATATTTAATTCTACTTTCTATATTTCATTATACTTTCTATATTTCTTATTTCATTCTATATTTCATATTACTTTCTTTATTTTAACGTTCTTATATATTTTATTTCACTTTCTATATTTCATCTTTCTTTCTAAATTTCATTTTACTTTCTATATTTAATCTTTCTTTCAGTATTTCATTTTACTTTCTATATTTCATCTTTCTTTCTGTATTTTATTTTACTTTCTATTTTTCATCTTCTTTCTACTTTTCATTTTACTTTCTATAATTCAACTTTCTTTCTATATTTTATCTTTCTTTCCATTTTTCCTTTTTCTTTCAATATTTCATTTTAATTTATTTTTATGTTTCTTTCTTTCTAAATTACATTTTACTTTATATATTTCATCTTTCTTTAGATATTTCATTTTACTTTCTATATTTCATATTTCATTCTATATTTCATTTTACTTTCTTTATTTTAACCTTCTTTCTATAATTAAACTTTCTTTCTATATTTTATCTTTCTTTCCATTTTTCCTTTTTCTTTCAATTTTTCATTTTATTTTATTTTTATTTCTTCTTTCTTTCTATATTACATTTTATTTTCTATATTTCATCTTTCTTTAGATATTTCATTTTACTTTCTATATTTCATATTTCATTCTATATTTCATTTTACTTTCTTTATTTTAACCTTCTTTCTATATTTTATTTTACTTTCTATATTTCATCTTCTTTATACATTTCATTTTACTTTCTATAATTCAACTTTCTTTCTGTACTATTTTAGTTTCTATATTTCATCTTTCTTTTTATATTTTATTTTACTTTCTATTTTTCATTTTACTTTCTATATTTCAACTTCTTTCTATATTTCATTTTACTTTCTATAATTCATCTTTCTTTCCATATTTCCATTTTCATTCAATATTTCATTTTTTTTATTTCATCTTTCTTTCTGTTTTACATTTTACTTTCTATATTTCATCTTTCTTTCTACATTTCCATTAACTTTCTAAATATCTTCGCACTTTTTATATTTCATTTTACCTTCTTTCCATATTTCATTTTAGTTTCTATATTTCATCTTTCTTTCTTTATTTCATGTTACTTTCTACATTTCATCTTTCTTTATATATTTAATTTTACTTTCTATATTTCATTATACTTTCTACATTTCATTTTTCATTCTATATTTCATTTTACTTTCTCTATTTTAACCTTCTTTCTATATTTTATTTTTCTTTCTATATTTCATCTTTCTTTCTACATTTCCTTTAACTTTCTAAATATCTTCGCACTTTCTATATTTCATTTTAGTTTCTCTATTTCATCTTCCTTTCTTTATTTCATGTTACTTTCTATATTTCATCTTTCTTTTTAAATTTCATTTTACTTTCTATATTTAATCTTTCTTTCTGTATTTCATTTTACTTTCTATATTTTATCTTTCTTTTTATATTTTATTTTACTTTCTATATTTCAACTTCTTTCTATATTTCATTTTAGTTTCTATAATTCATCTTTCTTTCCATATTTCCATTTTCATTCAATATTTCATTTTTTTATTTCATCTTTCTTTCTGTTTTACATTTTACTTTCTATATTTTATCTTTCTTTCTACATTTCCTTTAACTTTCTAAGTATCTTCGCACTTTCAATATTTTATTTTACCTTCTTTTTATATTTCATTTTAGTTTCTATATTTCATCTTTCTTTCTTTATTTCATGTTACTTTCAATATTTCATCTTTCTTTATATATTTCATTTTACTTTCTATATTTCATTATACTTTCTATATTTCATATTTCATTCTATATTTCATTTTACTTTCTTTATTTTAACCTTCTTTCTATATTTTATTTTACTTTCTATATTTCATCTTTCTTTTTTAATTTCATTTTACTTTCTATATTTTATCTTTCTTTCTGTTTTTCATTTTACTTTCTATATTTCATCTTTCTTTTTATATTTTATTTTACTTTCTATTTTTCATCTTACTTTCTAGTTTTGATTTTACTTTCTATATTTCATCTTCATTCTATATTTCATTTTACTTTTTATATTTCACCTTTCTTTTTATAATTCATCTTTCTTTCCATATTTCCATTTTCATTCAATATTTCATTTTTTTATTTCATCTTTCTTTCTGCTTTACATTTTACTTTCTATATTTTATCTTTCTTTCTACATTTCCTTTAACTTTCTAAATATCTTCGCACTTTCTATATTTCATTTTACCTTCTATCTATATTTCATTATAGTTTCTATATTTCATCTTTCTTTCTTTATTTCATGTTACTTTCAATATTTCATCTTTCTCTATATATTTCATTTTACTTTCTATATTTCATTATACTTTCGATATTTCATATTTCATTCTATATTTCATTTTACTTTCTTTATTTTAACCTTCTTTCTATATTTTATTTTACTTTCTATATTTCATTTTTCTTTAGATATTTCATTTTACTTTCTATATTTGATATTTCATTCTATATTTCATTTTACTTTCTTTATTTTAACCTTCTTTCTATATTTTATTTTTCTTTCTATATTTCATCTTTCTTTCTAAATTTCATTTTACTTTCTATATTTAATCTTTCTTTCTGTATTTCATTTTACTTTCTATATTTCATCTTTCTTTTTATATTTTATTTTACTTTCTATATTTCATCTTTCTTTTTATATTTTATTTTACTTTCTATAATTCATTTTTCATCTTACTTTCTATTTTTCATTTTACTTTCTATATTTCAGCTTCTTTCTACATTTCATTTTACTTTCTATAATTCATCTTTCTTTTTATAATTCATCTTTCTTTCCATATTTCCGTGTTTCATTCAATATTTCATTTTTTTATTTCATCTTTCTTTCTGTTTTGCATTTTACTTTCTATATTTTATCTTTCTTTCTACATTTTCTTTAACTTTCTAAATATCTTTGTACTTTCTATATTTCATTTTACCTTCTATCTATATTTAATTTTAGTTTCTATATTTCATCTTTCATTCTTTATTTCATGTTACTTTCAATATTTCATCTTTTTTTATATATTTCATTTTACATTCTATATTTCATTATACTTTCTATATTTCATTCTATATTTCATTTTACTTTCTTTATTTTAACCTTCATTCTATATTTTATTTTACTTTCTATATTTCATATTTGTTTCTAAATTTCATTTTACTTTCTATATTTAATCTTTCTTTCTTTATTTCATTTTACTTTCTATATTTCATTTTTCTTTCTAAATTTTATTTTACTTTCTATTTTTCATCTTACTTTCCATTTTTCATCTTCTTTCAACATTTCATTTTACTTTCTATAATTCAAATTTCTTTCTATATTTTATCTTTCTTTCCATTTTTCCTTTTTCTTTCAATATTTCATTTTATTTTATTTTTATTTCTTCTTTCTTTCTATATTACATTTTACTTTCTATATTTCATCTTTCTTTAGATATTTCATTTTACTTTCTTTATTTCATAGTTCATTCTATATTTCATTTTACTTTCTTTATTTTAACCTTCTTTCTATATTTTATTTTACTTTTTATATTTCATCTTTCTTTCTAAATTTCATTTCACTTTCTATATTTAATCTTTATTTCTGTATTTCATTTTACTTTCTATATTTCATCTTTCTTTCCTTATTTCCTTTTTCTTTCAATATTTCATTTTTTTTATTTCATCTTTCTTTCTATATTACATTTTACTTTCTATATTTCATCTTTCTTTATATATTTCTGTTTACTTTCTATGTTTCTTATTTCTTTCTATATTTCTTTTTACTTTCTTTATTTTAACCTTCTTTCTATATTTTATTTTACTTTCTATTTTTCTTCTTTGTTTCTTTAATTCATGTTACTTTCTATACATCATTTTTTTTACTATATTTTATTTTACTTTCTATATTTCATCTTTCTTTATAAATTTTATTTTACTTTTAATATTTCATCTTTCTTTCTATATTTCATTTTACTTTCTATATTTCATCTTTCTTTCTATATTTCATTTCACTTTCTATATTTCATCTTTCTTTTTATATTTCATTTTAGTTTCTATATTTCATCCTTCTTTCTTTATTTCATGTTACTTTCTATATATCGTTTCTCTTACTATATTTCATTTCACATTCTATATTTTATTTTACTTTCTATACTTCATCATTCTTTCTGTATTTCATTTTACTTTCTATATTTCATCTTTTTTTCTTTATTTTATTTTACTTTCTATACTTCATCATTCTTTCTGTATTTCATTTTACTTTCTATATTTCATCTTTTTTTCTTTATTTTATTTTACTTTCTATATTTCATCTCACTTTCTATATTTCATCTTACTTTCTATTTTTCATCTTACCTTCTATTTTTCATTTCACTTTCTATTTTTCATCTTCTTTCTACATTTCATTTTACTTTCTATAATTCATCTTTCTTTCTATATTTTATCCTTCTTTCCATTTTTCCAAAGAAGAAATACAGAAAGTAAAATTAAATATATAAAGAAAAATGAAATTTTGAAACTAAAATGAAATATAGAAAGAAGATGAAATGTAGAAAGTAAAATGAAAAATAGATAGTAAGATGAAATATAGAAAGTAAAATAAAATATAGAAAGTAAAGTGAAATATTGAAAGAAAGATGAAATAAAGAAAGAAAAATGAAATAAGGATAGAAAGATGAAATATAGAAATTAAAATAAAATATAGAAAGAAAGAAGAAATATAGAAATTAAAATGAAATATAGAAAGAAAGATGAAATATAGAAAGTAAAATGAAATTTAGTAAGAAAGATGAACTATAGAAAGTAAAATGAAATATTGAAAGAAAGATGAAATATAGAAAGTAAAATGAAATTTAGTAAGAAAGATGAACTATAGAAAGTAAAATGAAATATTGAAAGAAAGATGAAATATAGAAAGTAAAATAAAATATAGAATGAAAAATGAAATATAGAAAGTAAAAAAAAATAGTAAGATAAATAATATATAGAAAGTAACATGAAAAACAGAAAGAAAGATGAAATATAAAAAGTAAAATAAAATATAGGAAAAAAGATTAAATATAGAATGTACAATAAAAAGTAGATAGAAAGATGAAATATAGAAAGTAAATCAAAATAAAGAAAGTAAAATGAAATATAAAAAGAAAGATTACATATAAAAAGTAAAAAAAAATATAAAAAGAAAGATAAAATATAGAAAGAAAGATGAAATATAGAAAAAAAGGCGAAATATAGAAAGAAAGGTAAATTATAGCGATTAAGACACAAATAAAAAGAAAGAAAAAATATAGAAATAAAATGAAATATAGAAACAAAGATGAAATATAGAAGGTAAAATGAAATATAGAAAGAAAGACGAAATATATAAAGTAACATGAAATATAGAAAGAAAGATGAAATATAGAAAGTAAAATGAAATATAGAAAATAAAATAAAATTTGGAACGTAATATGAAATAATGAAAGAAAAATGAACAATAGATAGAAAGTTGAAATATTGAAAAAAAGATGAAATAAATAAAGTAAAATGAAATATAGAAAACAGATGAAATATAGAAAAAAAATGAAATACTAAAAAAAATATAAAAATTAAAAATGAAATATAGAAAAAAAGACGAAATACAGAGAGTAAAATGAAATATAAAATGAAAGATAAAATATAGAAAGTAAAATGAAAAATAGAAAGAATGATGAAATATAGAAAGTAACATGAAATATAGAAAGAAAGATGAAATATACAAAGTAAAATGAAAAATAGAAACAAAAGATGAAATATAGAGTGTAAAATAAAATATAGAAAGAAAGATGAAATATAGAAGGAAACATAAAATATTGAAAGTAAATTGAAATATAAAAAGAAACTTGAAATGTAAAAAGTAAAATGAAATATAGAAATAAAAATGAAACATAAAATGTAAAATTAAATAGAGAAAGAATGATGAAATATAGAAAGTATACTGAAGTATTGAATTAAAGATGAAATAAAAAAATTAAAATGAAAATAGAAAGTAAAATGAAATATAGAATGAAAAACGAAATATAGAAAATAAATTGAAATATAGGAAGAAAAATGAAATATAGAAAGAAAGATAAAAGATTGAAAGTAAAATGAAATACAGAAAGAAAGATGAAAAATAGAACGAAAGATTAAATATAGAAAGTAAAATGAAATATAGAAAGTACGATGAAATATGGAAAGTAAAATGAAATATAAAAAGTATGATGATATATAGAAAGTAAAATGAAATATAGAAAGTAAAATAAAATAAAAAATAAAAAATGAAATATATAAAATAAAATAAAATATAGGAAAAAAGGCGAAATATAGAAAGTAACATGAAATATTTCTCTATATTTCTCTTTTTCTTTCTATGTTTCGTCTTTTTTTGCTATATTTTGCCTTTTCTTTCAATATTTTGTTTTTTCTTATATTTCATCTTTGTTTTTGTAGTTTGTCTTTCTTTCTATATTTCGCCATTCTTTTTATATTTCATCTTTCTTTTTATATTTCGTCTTTCTTTTTATATTTCGCATTTTCTTTCTATGTTTCACCTTTCTTTCTATATTTTGTGTTTCTTTCTATATTTCTTCTTTCTTTCTATTTTTTGTCTATTTTACTATATTTCATCTTTCCTTCTCTATTTCGTCATTATTTCTAAAGTTCATTTTCTTTATATTTTTCACCTTTTCTTTCTATATTTCAATTTTCACTATTTCGTCTTTTTTTTTTCTATTTCATCTTTGTTTCTATATTTTGCCTTTCTTTTTATATTTTTCCTTTTCTTTCTATATTTTGCCTTTCTTTCAATATTTCGTCTTTCTATATGTATTTCGCCTTTCTTTCTATATTTCCACTTTCTTTCTATTTTTTCGTATGTGTTTCTATATTTGCCTTGTTCTTTCTTTATTCCTGCCTTTTCTTTCTATTTTTCATCATACTTTCAATATTTCCTCTTTCTTTCTATATTTCGTCTTTTCTTTCTATATTTCACTTTTTCTTTCAAAATTTTCCATTTTCTTTCTAAAATTTGCCCTTTTCTTTCTACGTTTCACTTTTTCTTTCTAAAATTCAATTTTTCTTTCTAAGTTTTGACTTTCTTTGTATATTTCGCCTTTTCTTTCTATATTTTCCCATTTATTTCTATATTTCACTTTTCTTTCTATATTTCAATTTCTTTCTGGATTTCAACTCCTTTTATATTTCATCTTTCTTTCTATATTTCATCTTTGTTTCTATATTTTGCCTTTTCTTTCCAAATTTCACCTTTGTTTCTGTGCTTGGTCTTTCTTTCTATTTTTCGTCTTTCACTCTATATTTTATATTTCTTTTTATATTTCACCTTTTCTTTCAATATTTTGTTTTTTTTCTATGTTTCGCCTTTCTTTCTATATTTGCCTTATCTTTCTATATATCATATTTTCTTTCTATATTTCACCTTTTTTTCTTTATTTCTATTTTTCTTTCTAAATTTTGCTTTTTCTTTCTTTGCTTCGTCTTTGTTTCTATGTTTCACCTATTTCTTTCTTTATTTCTTACCTTTCTTTCTATAGTTCGCCTTTCTTTCAATTTTTTTTATTTCTTTCTATATTTTTGTATTTCTTTCTATATTTCGTCTTTCTTTCATTATTTCGTCTTTCTTTCTATATTTCATCTTTCTTTCTATAATTCATCTTTCTTTCTATATTTCGCATTTTCTTTCTATGTTTCGCATTTTCTTTCTATGTTTCGCATTTCTTTTCTATATTTCACCTTCTCTTTCTATATTTTACCTTTTCTTTATATATTTCTCCATTTCTTTCTATATTCCGTCTTTCTTTCTATATTTCACATGCCTTTAGATATTTTACCTTTTTTCTATATTTTTCCTCTTCTTTCTATATTTCACATTTTGTTTCTATTTTTCCCTTTCTTTCTGTATTTCTCTTTTTCTTTCTATGTTTTGTGTTTCTTTCTATATTTCGCCTTTTCTTTTTATTGTTTGCCTTTTCTTTTTATATTTCGTCTTTCTTTCTATATTTCATCGTTCTTTCTATATTTCGTCATTCTTTGTATAATTCACATTTTCTCTCTATATTTTGTGTTTCTTTCTATTTTTCATCTTTCTTACTATATTTCGCTTTTCTTCTCTATTTTGTCATTATTTCTAAAGTTCATTTTTCTTTATATATTTCACATTTTCTTTCTATGTTTTTTTTATATTTCATCTTTCTTTCTATATTTCACCTTTCTTTCTATCTTTTGCCTTTTCTTTCAATATTTCGCCTTCCAGTCTATATATTTCCTTTTCTTTCTATCTTTTGCCTTTATTTCTTTATTGCATATTTTTTTCTATATTTTGTATTTCTTTCTATTTTTCATCTTTGTTTTTATATTTGACTAGTTCTTTCTATATTTTTGCCATTTCTTTCTATGTTTCATCTTACTTTCTATAGTTCGTCTATCTTTTTATATTTCACCTTTTATTATATTTTGCCTTTCATTATATTTAACCTTTTCTTTCCAAATTTTGCCTTTTCTTTCTATATTTCACCTTTTCTTTTTATATTTTGCTTTTCCCTTCTATATTTCTCCTTTTCTTTCTACATTTCACCTTTTATTTCTAAATTTCACTTTTTTCTTTCTAAGTTTTGACTTTCTTTCTATATTTTGCCTTTTCTTTCTATATTTTCCCATTTCTTTTTATATTTCGGTTTTCTTTTTATATTGCATTTTGCTTCTATATTTCTTCTTTTCTTCTATATTTCATCTTTTTCTATATTTTGCCTTTTCTTTCCAAATATCGTATTTGTTTCTATTCTTCGTCTTTCTTTCTATATTTCGTCTGTTTTTTCTACTTTTCGTCTTTTATTCTATATTTCATCTTTATTTTTATATTTCACCTCTCTTTCTATATTTCATCTTTATTCTTATATTTTGCCTATATTACTATATTTTGCCTTTCTTTCTATATTTCATCTTTCTATCTACATTTCATCTTTCTTTTTTTATTTCATCTTTCTTTCTAACCACCAGCTAAACCCCCAAGTTCAGAAGGCTCATCCTCTAGATTTAATCAATAAGGACAAGAATTTATTACTTTTGCTAATAAAAAAATAGTAATGTTTCCTAGGTCAAATATTACCTTTAAGACTCTACCTCATATTAATGTCTCTAGGGAAGAGCAATGTTTATTAGAAAGAATTCCTAAGGATCAGAAATATTTTCTTGCCAGTTTAAACGGTCTTTCGGATTTTTTTACCTAGAAACAAACAAGTTTTAATTTTTATGTAGTTTTTAAAGGAAAGACTCCAGGGGTTTTCCACACATGGACAAAAGTAGCATATAGTATTTAGAATTTTCCACATCCAATTTACACAGGTTTTTAACAATTTACAAGAAGCCTTAGAAGCTGTCAAACTGACCATTGGCACTAATTACCAAGTCAGCTATTCTGCAGCCAAAGATACTTCTAGAATAATTTTATGTGACCATTGTGAAACTCTTGTCAAAACCATAGAGAGATTAAATAGTAAATTCAGAAAGCAGAGAGAGAAAAATGAGTTCCAAAAAGAATATACAGACCAACTGGAAGCAGAAAATAGAATACTCAGGGCAAAGCTCACGGGTAATTTTTGTACCCAACCAGCCATTGATGGGGGGATAACCATCAACTAGCCCATCTCAAATGACAGATGGTAAAGGCAAATTAAGTCCGTTAATGGCTAGGCATTTGACAAAAATGCCTCTCACTGGTGGGGATAAATCACCAACTAGTCCGTCACAAACGACTGACGGTAAAGACACATCAAGTCCGTTGATGGCTGGGCATTTGCCAAAAATTCTAGGAGACAAATCAAAGACCAGACCAGATGAGGTAAGAGACTTAATGAAAGAATTATTTGACAAATTTATAAGAGATCAAGGATACCATATAGAAAAAGAAACAGACAAAGAAATTATAAACTCATAAGGTACAGTGTTATTAACAGGAGGAAGACGAAGACTATTCCTTTGATGATGAAGCAATACAAAATATGATAAATGCCAACAAAGATTGAACAAAAAAGGTGCCAGAAAGTAAGAATGACAAAATATAGCAAGATTGAGATATAAAGCAAGACTTGACAAAAAAACAAGATTGACAGAGATATAAAGCAAGACATGACAAAAAGCACAAGATAAGCCAGATTGACAGAGATATAAAGCAAGCACGAGATAAGCCAGAAGGTCAGAAGAATCCAAGAAAAACCATAAGGACAGAAGAATCCAAGGAGACCAGGCAAATAAGATAATCCTCAACAAGAAACCCACTCACCTGTACAAACCCACCTAGCTCATAGTTTATAAAACCTCTTGTATAGCCCACCGTTCTCCGCCCACCATTTTTCGCCAAACCATTTATGTGTAAAATTAGTAGGCAACTAGCTGAAAGATACCGACAAAATGTCATTGAAGATGGGGCCCACTGAGCACCCTGGTGATGTGTTGATCGGGACTCAAACGCTATAAATATGCCTTCGTTGTAACATTCAGATCATCGAATGAAAATATCAATTCTCCCATTTCTTGTATCACTCAGGAAGATTTATTTACTCCCACTGAACTTATGATATGCATAGTCATCAACAATATTCGCCTCAAAACCGTACGAGGTTATGACTTGATGGAATTTGTGACACCATTGAGTGCAAGCCTGTTTGAGACCATAGATGGATTTTTTCAATTTACAAACCATAGACTTTGGATCACTAGATACAAAGTTTTCTGGTTGTACCATATAAATCATCTCATCAATGTTTCCATTGAGAAACGTAGTTTTGACATCCATCTGATGTAGCTCTAGATCTAAATGAGCCACTAGTGCCATTATTGTTCTAAAAGAGTCTTTCGAAGATACCAGAGAGAAAGTCTCTTTATATACCTTGCCTTTGAGTAAAGTCTTTAGCGACTAGACATGCCTTATATCTCTCAACATTGCCCTTTGTATCCCTCTTGGTTTTAAATATCCATTCACAACCAATGGGCTTCGCACCTTTAGGCAACTCGATGAGATCCCAAACGTAATTTTCATTCATAGACTTCATCTCATCCTTCATGGCATCAATCCACTTTTGAGAGTTAGAACTGCGCAAGGCTTGACAGAAGTTAATCGATCATCTTTTGTCAATCTGACGCCATCCTCATGTTCTTGGAGAAATATGATATAATCATCTAGAATCACATTTCTCCTCTCCCTAGTGGATCTCCTTAATGGCACTTCTTGAGGTTGTTGATTTTGTTCTAAAGGCGGTGCTTACGGAAGAATCTCATTGTTGTCTTGATCTGGAACAATGTCAGGAATTGGAGCCTAAACATTGTCCTCTAGTGCCTGAATTGTGTCTTGAACAACAATAGGTATAGAGACCTGATCACCGTCAATAACAGATTCTTTTTCAAAGACAACATTCATTATGTTTTCTTCCCCTCGAAACTCAATATCCTCAAGGAATCTCGTATTTCCCGTTTCAAAGAAGGATCTTGATGTGGGATCGTAAAACTTATAGCCCCGAGAGTGTTCAACGTAATCAATGAAATAATAGCTAATCGTCCTTGAGTCCAGTTTTCCTTCATGTGGCATATAAGGCCGCGCCTCAGCTGGACAACCCCAAATGTGCAAGTGCCTAATGCTAGGCTTCTTGCCTGTCCAAAGCTCATAGGGGGTTTTGGTAACTGCTTTGCTCGGTACCCTGTTAAGGATGTACATTGCTGTCTTTAAAGCTTCTCCATAAAGTGACTCTGGCAAAGAGGAATGACAGATCATACTCCTTACCATATCTTTGAGAATTCCGTTTCGTGTTGGGTTTGCCCGACATGGTGTATTACGAAACAATTCCACACACTTTGAGGAAAATCGCGAAGGATCCTAGACGTTGTTTTCCTGATCCATCATATCTTTTGTAGTATTCACTACCATGGTCGAATTTGACAGCTTTTATTCTTATTCTGAGAAGATCCTTCGGCAACATCATTACCTCTTCTTCTTCTTCTTATTTTGAGAGGTCGAGGCCAAGTGAGCACTTTCAGTCTTATCCTTCTGCTGCCTCTCTTCCTCTTACACACAGTGAGATATAAGCTCATTTAGGGACCATTTGTCCTTATGAGTGTTATAACTCACTTTGAATTGTCCAAAGTTTATAGGAAGATATATCAAAACCAAGTGCACGAGCAAGTCCTTAGACAACTCCAACTTAAGTGACTTGAGTTTTGACGCGAGATGAGACATTTCCATTATGTACTCCCTTATGTTCCCTTTGCCTTTATACTTCATCGAAACGAGTTTAGCCAAAGGCTACTTGCCTCCGACTTTTCGTTCTTGGCAAAATATTCCTCAATTTCCTCTAGGAACTTCTTGGCGCTCTTGCTCACAGTCATAGAGCCCTAAATGCCTCCAAAATTGAGTGTTTCATGATCATCAAGCACATCCAGTTGGAGCACTCCCAATTCTTAATTTTCACCTCATTGAGGTTTTCCAAAGTAGAAGTGGGTTGTTCCGCTCGAAGTGCAAGATCTAAATCCATACAATCGAGGGCAATTTCTACGGTATTTTTCCATGCCTTCAATTTTGTCCCACTCAGCATTGGAACATTGCTTATTTCAGCAGTAACATTCGTAGTAGCAGCAACATAAATTGTATATAGAACAAAATAAACAAGCATACTCACATTAACTAGCATGTCATATAAATAAAAATAAGATATGTACAAACAATCCAAATTGGGGACCCATCTCAAGATACCTAATACAACATTAATTTCTAGTCTTTGAACAGAGAAATTAATTGTAAGTGGTATTCTCAGTGCAATGATCAAATACTGATAATCAGTTCTGTCAATCAATAGTCTTTCTTTGGACCGACTATTGTTCAAATGAAAAGTCTTTATAATTGTCACACATTTATCATCATAGGCACATTGTTGATTTGGCCAAATTATGTCTTCATTTAGGCCGATCATAGTTTGCATAAATAAATCCGCACAAACATCTATGTATTTTTAGTCAAATTAATCTACACTACAGAGGTTACTTTGGCAACATGTAGCTTCAATCAATTTAATTAAAATACTAGACCAATTGCTTAAAAACAATAGGAATTTTCATGATTGAAAAATCAACTTAAATACGCACATTAAATAACTATATGTGCATGCATAAAATATTCACATGAATGAAAATTGCATAAAAACATATTCTATAATTTCTGAAATTTAATATATATAATATTGTTATCCAACAGAAACACACGTATCTGAGCTGGCCTACCGATCTTCTGCGTTAAACGCAATAGCTTGCGCGCAGGTTCGAATCCCCGCAGGTGCAAAAATCCCATTTTTTAGAGCCGAGCCGGCTCTATCCTCTCTCGGGCGAGCCAGATCAACCCGTCTGAGTCGACTTGAACCGTCTAATTCGGCCCTTGATATCTGAGTCGTGCCAACCCGTCTGACTCGTCTCATCCCTCGGCGAATCATCCCAATCGGTCCGAGTTGACTCAGTTGAGTGACTCGTACCGAGTTGACTCCGTTGAGTGACTCATCTTCGGTTTTCACCGTTGGCCCTCTACCGGACGTCTGACTCCTATCTGACGTTGGCACTTGCGTTCAACAGGGACGCCGGCCGACGCACAGAACCGAACCGAGTTTCGTGGAGAACGACGCACACAACGTCAGGGCTGTACAAAACCATCGTTTTCCTCCACGGAGCTCCTCCATTCCAATCCCAATAATCTAACAGTAATGTTGCTCTTATACCACTTGTTCGAAAAACATTAATCTTAAATCATAATCCAAAATTTTTATCATGCCAGAATATTAGGATTCGGGATATATACCTGGATCTATTCCGAAATTTTGTCTTTCTTATGTAGAATTAATGTGACGAACAGAAGAATGAAGAATGGTTTGATGACCTTCCTCAACTAAATCACCTTTATTCGACTACGGGACCGTCGTGACTCTTCCGAATGGGGAGAAGAGAAACCGTGTTCGATGTAGTGTATTGGGGACCACAACCCTGATGTTTTATTTATATTGTTTAATTAGGGTTCCCATAATTCCCTAATTAAGACAATATGGGTATCCACTCAATTGGCCCATATTCATTCTTTAACAGTCTATGGATTTACCAAAATTAGACCACTTAATTTTAGCCCATATTAAAATATAATTGAATAAAATATGTTACCCAACTTAAGAAACGTGAGTTTCCTAACATATTTGTCTCCACCGGTCCGACACGGGCCTGAAGACTTGGAAACTCAGACCACCCCTGGCGTCTCTTCTTCTACATTGCTTTCTCGTGCCTTAGCGCTAGACGACACTGGCAGACCGCCGTTGCCTGACATGGACACGACTTAACAAGAACAGAAACAGAGGCGGGAAAGGCGATTTTGGGGGAAGATGTGATGTGAGACTACTTTATATAGTAATTCCTACTTGGGTGGAACATGAAATGTGGCCTAGCCTGATTATGGCCCACATTAAGAGTTCTTTCTCATAAATGCAAGGGCCCCGTGGACGCTAGATCTTCCGTCATTAGGAAATTAAATTGATAAGAGAAAATTATTTTAAAATTTCCAAGTTGAAAATGTGAATTCAATTTTATCAATTTTTTTTAACATTTGAGATTGCTCAGAAAATAATTAAAAAACTAATCCCAACTATTAACAGTAATCCGACTATCATATAACAAATATGAAAATAAATTATTGGAAAAATATAGAAGTAATTAATTTTTTATTATTTATTATTTTCATGGTTAATAACCAAAAAAAACCATTTTTATTCTTTAATGTCATTTTTCCTTAGATGCAACTTATATCAATTGATTGTGATAATATTTACATTTTCCAACGAACGGACCTCAATTAAGAAGAAAAACCAAGAACCATCTCCAAGCAAAAATAAATAAATAGTTGTTGAACAAGTTTAAAACACACAAATAAAAAGAGAAGAAGACTTGGCGGAAAAGAGAAAATTAGCTCTCAAAAGTTGAACTTTGGAAAACAATGTAAACGAACTTTCCTATGCATAAAACAAAAAATGAATAGCTAAACTATAATAGAAAACCTGATTTGCTACATAGATGAATTATCATCAATCAATGGATTTCAATGGGGGAAGGAGTTTTACCATCCCCCCCCCCACATGGCATGTACTTCCTGCCAGTGACATGTCTGGATACGGAGGTCCGAGTAGCTTCTCATGAATTGTTTTGCCATTTCGACCTGGAAACGGTTAGGTAGTAGCCGGTCGAGGTGTGTCTAGAAGGTTTTGACATAGTTCAAGACGTAATCCCATCTCCCACAAGTTCAACCCAACAGATTGTTCTTTCAATTCATACATAATTTCGTCCAACTGATACACCATCGGGAGTGCCTATAGTGGAACAGTAGTGCAAATGCTCTCTCGGGGTAACTTTGCATCCTTCTCTGCCCTTTCGAATGCACAGTTCCATATCTTGGCCTCCCTTCCAATTTACAATTTTGGTGTTAGAAACGAGACGAAGAGAAACAACATATTGTAAACTAAGTCAATAGGTGGAAGAAATTAGGATACCATCAATTGTAGTAAGCCAAAATTGGGTAGATGGTGGTGATCGTGGTGAGAGCATTCTAGAAATCCATAGAGTTAGCAAAATTGATAATATCCCATGGGCTCTTGAAGCCCATGAAAACCTTCCACCTAGTTTTATTTTTTAAGTTACTTATCTTATTTTGTTAATTGAAAAATCTAAATAAAACTATCTTAAGAAAGAAAGTCAAAATAGAGAAAAATAAAATATAGAAAGAAAAGGAGAAATTTATAAAGAAAAATGAACTTTAGAAATAATTGGGGGGTTAGTCAACATTTACAACTACTTCAACTTCATTTGAATGATCTAATTCAAATTCATTTGAATGATCTAATTCAACTTCAAGTTGGGTGTTAGTGTGGACGAGTTCAAATGTATTGAAAAACAGTTTCCAGTGTTAGTGCCCCAGAATGAGAAATATAACCAAAACAAGAGAATTAGTAACTAGTAATAATATACTTAAATAGAACATATATACCTAAACACCAAATTAACCAAAACAAACATGATTACTATACTAATAAGTAATCTAATGTAGAATTAAAATATACTAATATACTTATTAATTAAATAAGATTTTATATTAATTATGTTAGGAATTAGACGCCTTAATTCCAAACTAATGAGAGCAATAATAATAAATACGGAAGAAGGGAAAAAAAAGCACAAAAAAGCCCCTATGAAGATGAAATACTTTACAAGAGAAATCACACACTTATAGGTGTATTTTTTTAACCTCTCGGGCTGCAACTCGAGATGCTCAGTATAAGATGATAAAACCCTAAAAGCAACCCCCCTCATTTATAAAGAGAAAATTAGGGCAACTACATTATAAGAGTGAAATTCCCAAATTGCCCATAATGAAATAATAGTTAATATATCATGGACCCAGCAGGGGCTCAGCCCCCTACATCCCCGGGAGGAGGGCTTACCACCCCCCTTCCAACACCCACAACGACCTAACCGTGCAAGTCAATCCATGACCAACTAAACAAATTAATGATTGCATTTTTTTGCACAATAATACAGTAATTACGTGTGACAATTAATTGTGCATTGATTAATTACAAAAAACAATCCACTAATAATACTCTGATTGTTTCCTAAAATATCATGTAGTTTTATTATCCCAACTCGAGGAAGTACTTAAAATTATAATTTCTAATTTTTATATTTTTTATTTAGTGTGTGTAGTCCATATTTATTTATATTAATGTTGTAAAATTTAATTCAATTTATAAAAAATAAACAAAAATTTATTTAATTGAAAATCAATTAAAATTGAGAATAAATAGAAGTATTTCTATCATTATATGATTCTATCCAAAACTAACTCTAAGATTTCTGAACCCTCAACATTCATCTGCTTCTCACCGTAAGAATCTGTCATTCGGTGGCTCCTCATTTCTCTCAAAGTTGGTTCGTCTCTGAACACAAAACACCTCTGGGAGGAGGTGAAACTCTTTGCAGGGGGGGGGGGGGGGGGTTATTTATTGTCCATTAAATCAATTAGCTCGGCCATCTGGATCTCTGCCATGTCGAAGATGAAACACCTCCTTCGAAAGCTGCATATCGGTGGCAACATCTCCGTCACACCCTCTGCCTCCTCTTTGTCATCTTTTGTAGGTCAAGAGTCATCGGTGGCTTCTTCATTTTCCTCCGTGTTGTCTACTAATTTGGAGCTAGGATGGCTGACGATGACGTAGAATTGAGAAGGAACGGGGTGGAGGCCGAGAGGGAGAAGAGAGAGAGGGAGGCCGAGAGGAGGGGAGTCGCGAGAGGGAGAAGAGAGACAAGAAGGAGAAGCAAGAGGGAGGCTGAGAAGGATAAGGGAGTGCAAGACGAAGAAGCTGAGAGGAAAAAGAGAGTGGAGAGAAAGAAAAAAAAATTTCAGGAGGAAGAGGGGCATCCCAAAAACTTTAAGTGGATGACACGCAAAAAGGGGTGGATTCCAAATTCCATAGTTTAAGTTTGTGTCTCGGGATGTCACATTTTTTGAAGACTCTATATTATTCTGATAATGGTCCTCTAGGTTTATCTTCCATACCAGGTTCTCCTAAACCGGTTGTGCCCCGTGCTGTAGAAACCACTCAACCCCCATAAACACTGGTTGACACCACACCTGCTAAGTTGTCGGATCCTAATGAGGTAAGTCCATCTTCTTTGATTATTTTTGTCCTAGAATATGATACTAGTCCTATTGCTATTAAAAAAGAGCCCAGATCATGCACCATGTCTTCTACTTCGCATCCCATAACAAACTTTGTGTCTCATCATCGTCTATCCCCTGTTTGTTGTCAATTCTATCGGCTATTTCCTCCGAAAAAGTATTACAATCCTATCTGGAGGCTCTCAAACATCAACAGTGGAAGGCAGCAATTGATGAAGAAATGCAGCCTATTTATGAAAATCAAACATGGGCTCTAGTCCCCCTTCCTTCAGATAAGAAACCCGTGGGTTGCAAATGGGTATTTACGATGAAACACAATCCGGATGGGTCTGTGGCTTGGTTGAAAGGTTGCCTTGTTGCTAAAGTCTATACACAATGTTATGGCGTTTTTTATGAAGAAACCTTCTCTCTAGTGGCTAAATTAAATTCGATACGTTTGTTATTATCTTTGGCAGCTAACTCTTCTTGGCAAGTCTATCAACTTAATGTAAAAAATGATTTTCTGAATGGGGATATAAAGGGGGACATTTATATGCTGCAACCACCTGGGTATGTGGTTGAGGGGGAGTCCTTATGTTGACTACAAAAATATATTTATAGTCTCAAACAGTCGCCTCATGCATGGTTTGAAAATTTTAGCCAAGCACTCATACGAGTCGGATTTCACAGATGCTCAAGAGATCACTCGGTCTTTATTAAAGATACACTGAAGGGCAAGGTAATTCTATATGTTGATGACATTATTATAACTGACAATGATCCCGAGGGCATCCAAAAGACAAAAGAAAGGATATGCACTGAATTCAAGACAAATATCTCAAACTGCTCAAATATTTTTTGGGTATTGAAGTACAACAATCCAGACATGGAATTATATTATCTCAAAGGAAATATGTCCTTGTGCTACTAGAGGAGACCGGAATGCTGGGATGTAGACCAGCAGAAACTCCTATGGACTCGAATACAAAATTATGTGAAGGTACTAGAGAAGAAGTAGATGTCGAAAAATATCAAAGATTGGTGGGAAGACTTATATATCTTGGCCTAACGAGGCTAGATATTTCATATACAGTTAGTGTGGTAAGTCAATATATGCACAAACCACAACTCAATCATTGGCAATCACTAGAACGGATATTACAATATCTGAAAGGAGCACCAAGAAGAAGCCTCCTCTATAAAAATCATGGACACTTCAACATCGAAGGATTCTCAGATGTAGACTGGACTGGATCCCCGGATGAAAAAAAATATACTTTAGGATATTGTACGATGGTTGGAGGAAACTTGGTTACATGGAGGAGCAAGAAACATAATGTAGTTGCAAGGTTTAGTGTAGATTTAGAGTATAGAGCCATGGCACACACAGTCAGTGAACTCCTATGGATCAGATCTCTCCTAACTTAACTGGGTTTTTACAAAGAAGCTCCTATGAATCTATACTGTGATAATCAGGCTGCAATTTGCATCACTCCAAATCCAGTCTTCCGTGAGAGAACAAAACATAAAGAAATAGATTGTCACTTCATACAAGAAAAATTCATTGTCGGCATCTTATCTCTCCAGCATATATCTTCATAGAACCAGGTTGCAGACATTCTCACCAAACCAATCACTCACAAAATTTTGTCCAACATTTGCAGTAAGCTAGGCATCTACGATGTTTTCTCACCCCCAGCTTGACGGGGAGTGTTAAAATGTGGGACCCACATGGCCCCACAAGCTGGTGGGACCCACCATGAGGTCGAGAGGTGTCAACAAGAGTCCTCATATAAAGTGGCTCTAGCTAAGAGATAAGGAACATGTGCTGGAATTAAATAGAAGATTTGAAGATCAAGTGGGACCCACAAAGATACCATGAGCTAGTATCTCTATCTACATGAGCAGGAAGATCATGTGGGACCTACATGATAAGACCAAGAGCTGGCTATCTAGCTTGATTCATGTCCTTAAAGAAGGTGTTTGTAGTTGAGTTAAATTAGTTTCTTAAATAGATAATGTAATCTTATCATGATAGGCTTATCTTGGAGAGTTCTAGTTGGAATGTAATTAGGAGTCCTAAAATTACTTGTACATGGACTCTATCACCTCCTCAACCATAAAAAGAGGTGATTGCAACTCTAAATTCATCAATCAAGTTTCTTATTTTTTTTCTTCTCTTTCATGTGAAGTGTTCTCTCTCTACTCTCTTTTATTTTCCTTATCTTCTCTCCTTACCCGAGAGCTCTTCTCTTTTTCCTTTTTTTCTTTCTCTCTCCCCTTACTAGAGGTATTATTCATGGGATCCTAAATTCAAAAAGATGAAATATAGAAAGAAAGAAGAGATATAGAAAGAAAAACGATATATACAAAGAAAGACGAAATGAAGAAAGAAAGATGGACATAGAGAAAAAAAAAAATATAGAAAGAAAGATGAAATTTAGAAAGAAAGGCAAAATATGGAAAAAAAAAGGTGAAATATAGAAATAAAAGGTGAAATATAGATAGAAGGACTTAATATAGAAAGAAAAAGTGAAATATAGAAAAAAATATGAAATATTGAAAGAAAAATGAAATATAGAAAGAATGCTGAAATAAAGATAAAAAGACAAAATAAAGAAAGATAGATGAAATATAGAAAGAAAGACGAAATATCGAAAGAAAGACAAAATATAGAAAGAAAGTGTGAAATATGATTCTTTTTATTAAAGAAATGTTTGAACATTGCGTAAATCAGATTGGGTTTGATAAGGAAAATACATAAGAAAAAAATTAATGTGTAGAGGAAAAAAGGAGAAGGAAGAAGAGATGAAGCAAAAGAGACATGAGGGAAGATAAATAAGTATGATGGTTCAATTCAACCTTACCTCAACTGTCTCTCTTTCGTATATTAAGCTCATATGTAAACTTAAAAGACATGTATATACCTAGAAATAGAAAAGGTAGAAAGAACTAAATAGAGTTGCATATTGTTAAAACTATCCTTTAATAATTGATATATTACTGATTTTTTTTTACTATTTGTTTGAAATAATTTGATAAATTTGTTTCTATTTTACAAGGCACTTTGTTGTTTATTAGAAGGAAGGAAATGGAAAAAGTAGAAAGAACTAAATACAGTTGAATACTGTTAAAATTGCCCTTTAATAAATTATATGTTGCTGGTTTTTTTTGTTTTTTATTATTTGTTTGAAATAATTTGTGTTGAATTTAGGACCCCATGAATAATATCTCGAGCAAGGGTAGAGAGAAAGAAAAAAAGAGAAAAGGAAAAGAGGTCTCTCGGGTAGAGAGAGGAGAAGAAGAAAAAATTAAAAAGAGGAGAGGGATTTCTTTCATGTGAATGAGAGAAGAGGGGAGTTTGATTGAATGCCTCAACCAAGACCCCCTATTTATATTATTTCCAATACATAATTAGGGAACCTCCTTAATCAATCAGGATTCCTACTTTATCTTATAATATATCAAAATAAGGAAGATAAATCAATCATATAAATCAAGGAAGATATGCAAATCTTTCCAACTCATGTTGGGAAAGATACCAGCTCATCATGTTCATGTGGGTCCCACTTGATTCTCAAATCTTTCAATGTATTCCAGCTCATGTGGTGACTCCTCTTAGCTGACGTCCTCGTGGTGGGTCCCACCATAGTTGCACGTCATGGTGGGTTCCACATTGTAACAATTTGATAAATCTCTTTCTATTTTACTAGTCACCTTCATTTGTGTAAGATAATTTTCATTTGATAGTAGACATCTTTAAAGGTCTAGGTGATGTTCATGCGCGTTCATTCGGAAGGCGGGTTGTTATCTTGGAAACACTTGCAAGATATAGGTCATGCGTTGTGATGTTGGATCTTGAATGTGATGACCTAGTGAATGCACTCTTTAGTACATTTTTTTTTGTGGCCAGCCACTTGGATTCCATTGTCTGTACTGAACTTCTGAATATATATATTTATTTATTTATTTATTTGAAAAACTTTTGCAAACTTATGCTCATTAATATATGTATTGAATAGATTATTGGATTTAGGATCCAATGATAAGGTCCTCGACCAAGATGGTGAGAGAAAGATGAAGAGGAGAAGAAAAGAGAGGAAGAAGGAAGAGAGGAGAAAAGAGAGAGAGATGGCTAAAGAGATGGAAAAAGAGAGAGTTTGGGAGAGAAGTTTAAGAATGAATTTGAGAGAGAAGAGGGAAAACTTAATGATCAACCCCATGCCTTGAGCATCTATTTATAGTTGAGGAAGGAAGTTTATAATGATTACAATGTCCCTAGGGTTACAAACTCTCAAAAGAAAAGACATAAGTAGACATACTTCATCTTCTTTAATTACACCTTTGTGCCATCCTTGAATACCTTTAAATTACATCCTTTACCACCTCCTTGACGTGGGAAAGGTATTTAGCTTAATGCCACTTTGAGATGTCTTCCAACATAGATTATTTATTTTTTGAGACAGCCAATTGAATAGATTGTAAAACAACCTTGCATTAAAAATGCAGGGTTTTCTGTTTGAAAGATGAAATTTTCCCTTTTTTGATGAATGGGTTACATAGATCCATCCACTTGTTGATCAATGCTGATTTTTTTTATGCACCTCTTGCCGTGTTCCTGGTATGTGTGTGTTAGATCTCTACATGTTGTTCATGTGGCCATTTAATTCTCACTCGGAGTTGTTTGGTGATGCTTCTGTTCCTTGTCAAGCTGCTCCTACAAGACTACTAATTAGGGAGTGAAGTTAGGTGAGCTTTGATCTCTTCTTCTACTATATGCTAATGGAAATGTTCTGGCAGGCTAATTCAGCTTCTTGTAGTTATCATAGATTTTTCTATAACTTGTAAGATCTTGACTTATGGAACCTTTTATCTCATAGTGCACCCAGTGAGTGCTTACATACTAGCCTATTTGTTCTTTAAAAATCCCATGTAAAGTGGAAAGAGATGTCTATATCTTTAGTGCTAAGTTGATTCCAATCACTTATTATGTAGTCTGACTTTCATGTCATTGTTGTCTAAAACAACCCAAATAATGCCCCAAAAATACATTATTGGATTGTCATATCCAAAATTTAAGATCAAGTGTTCTAATTTTTTTCTTATTATACAATAGACAAGCATAATTTCCAAGGGGTAAAAGAGCATTAGTTGATGTGTTTGTCTCTTTTACTGCACCACCTAGATGAGGCATGGTAATTTCTTGGGCATGGCTTCTTCATTAGGTACTTTACTGAATTTACTCTATTGCTCCAGTTTTAAGTGACCTCCAGAACATTAAAATCTCCAAATCTTTGTGGACATTAAGTTGTCATAACCTTGCTTACATGATTTTTTGGTATAAAAGTAACTTCTTTTGCCTCATGTTTTTGTTGTTCGTGACAAGGATGGGAGGATTAATGTAACTTCTCATATATACCTCATCGTGTATGCAATGATGATCATTGGGAAAAGGCCTTACGTCTATGCAGACAATTATGGTACTTCTTTTAGATGAGAGTGAGGATGTTCCAAACATAACTCTTACTTAATATATTATCTGTACTAGGCCAGTAGAAAAGTGTGAGTTCTTGTTCTTGTTTATCTCTCCCTTTGTTTTTTGTTTTTAAATATCTTGTGACACTGGTCATGGGAGCACATTTAAAAATGCAATCCTCATCTAGTCTCACGTTTAAGAGAATACTTCTCTCGCAACTTCTTTTTTACATATTTTATTTTGTGAAATTTGTGATGATAGGATATTTCTATGGCTGCACAGAGGCTTGCAATGAATGTTATACAACATTGTGCAGGAAAATTGGAACCTTGCATAAAGTAGTTTGTTTCGTCATCAATATTTGGAGATACCATTGTATAGAATGGTCAGCTCGACTACCATGATGTTATTTATGATTTATATGAATGCGCTCCTCACATTCTTTCAGGCATCATTCCATACCTTATGGAAGAATTTTTGGTACCCATTCTAATCTCATACTTGTATCTTTGGTGGATTCAGAGTTATGACATCTAAAACGGATTTAGTCGATCTTTCTTGCAACTTCTTAAACTCTTTTTTCAAGATTATCAATCTGAAATGGTTTTCCTCCTAAATCTTCTTATATGTAGATAGATGAATTAAATGTGAGTTTGAAAGCAGTAAAGCTACTTGGTGAACTATTTAGTTTGCCCGGACATGCTATCTTTGAAAGTTTTCAGCCTTTATTCTCTGAATTTTTGAAGAGATTGACAGACGAACATGTGAAAGTTCGTATTTCTGTGATCGAGCATGTGAAAGATTGTATACTTTCCAATCCTTCACGAGCTGAAGCTCTTCACATAATTGGTAGGGAAAGTTTTCTACCCTTTGCACCATGTTTTTGTTGTAGAAAGATGGATCTTGTGGTGTTTATTGATTATTTATTTTGTACTTTTTTACCTAGATGGTGTTACAATGTCGGACCCACCTGAGGACGTGGGATGCCAAGAAGAGTCCTCACCCAAGCTAGCACAAGTTAAGAAGATAAAAAACACAAGCTGAAATGAGTTAGAAGATTTGAAGATCAAGTGGGACCCACAAAGATACCACGAGCTGGCCTCCTCCCTTATTTCCACATTATTGAAGAAGAGTTATAGTTCAACTTATATTAGAACTCAATTAGATTGTGTTATCCTTTCATGATAGACTTATCTTAGAGAGTTAGAGTTGGAATTTAATTAGGAGATTTAAAGGTTAATTGTATAAGGACTCTATCACTTCCTCTACTATAAATAGAGGTGTTGTAATTTGAAATTAATCAAGTTCTACAATTCTCTCTCGAGTACAAACTCCTACTTCATGGAGCCCATAATATACACTCATACCTCATATGGAACCCACAACACAGAGGCAATTTAGGGAGCACAAATTGGGCCTCAGCCTGCGCACACAACTTGCTTTGATACTACTATTGGGTGTTAGGATGAGTCTCTGGTTCCATCCCAAAATAACTAGCCACTTAGGAGGCCTACTGCTCAACCACATTAACCATTAATTTTTTTTGTCATTTTTCAATGTGGGACTTTTTCCCACCCAACAAGGGAAATATGGGTCTAGTTTGTGACACCTCTTTCAGTCTTATAAACCACAAAGATTTATCATCTCCCTATGTAACTTCTTTGTGCTCTTATAAACCACAGAGATTTATCATCTCCCTATTTAACTTCTTTGTACTCTTGTAGTAGTTGTGTTTTGTTCGAATTTTTTGCTTGGGCTGGTATGAGACAACTAATGTCTTTGTAAAATCAGTTCAGTGACTTTATGCGGATATCATAGGTAAACTGACAACCTGTAAATTCACAAATAGTAATAGTGAAAATTGATGTTACAAAACATCTTAAGAAAACTAGTCTTCTTTATTGATTCTCAGATTTGTAGTTGTCTTCGATTTTTAGTTAAAAATGTGATTGAGGGAATGGATGTTACCGAACATCTTACTAAAACTAGTCTTCTTTATTGAATCTTTGATTTTCTAGTTGTCTTGGATTTTCTATTTTAATGTTATTAAGGAGAGTTTATTTTGGTGCATGCCAAAATTTGAACAAAATTCTGGTGTAAGAAAATGTTCAAAAAGAGATTTAAGTTACGAAGTTGAGTTCTTTTCTACTGTGTTGAAAAAAGTTCTTGTTTCATAATTACTATATGAATATGAATGTCATTCAATCTGATAAATTTAGTTTTGATTTCAATCTAAATACAAGAATAGATGAAACTGATTTCAATCTATCTACAACAAGTTTTCAAAGTCTATCTACCAAGATTTAATGAAAAGAACATGAAGAATAGTGTGTTCATTCTCCTTAGAGTATGTGATGTTTCTACCTTTCAATTGTGTGTTGAGTTTTGTGCCAATCTGGTTTGTGAGAAATAAAACCTCTTTTATTTAGTCCATCTCATGCTTTAGTAGTTAGGGGTTGCCCTCACGTGATTTCTCTTACAATTTAAAATGTGATAGCTTGAATTGGCAATTTGGGTTACCAATTTTTTGTGAAGCATTTGTGCCAGAGAGTTTCTCTTTCTGTAAATGGAGTATGTTTTTAAGATATTTTTCTACATTCTATAGATCAGAGGCTATTGAGGCTGCTCTTTGTGGTTCCCTACTAGCATTTTAGTGAAAGATAAAGTTGTTGGAAGATGGGCTCAAGCCCACAATCTCAAAACTAGAAGCCCGCACGTCAAAGGAGTGGCAAATTGGTTATTTATGGTATGTTCCATAAGGATATCATGAAGATGTAAATACATTGTCTTAGTATGTCTTTTAATCTATCGAGTTGTAACCCTAAGGCCTTTGTAACACTATAAATAAGAGCATTGGCTAAGAGGTTAGGCATTCAAGTCTTCTCTTCTCTTTGAGAAATTGCCCAACTACCCTCTCCTCTCCCTTGACGCATTCTCTCCTTCCCTTAATCCAAACTCTCTAACGTCCTTCTCCTTTCTCCCTCTTCTCTCTCTTCTCTCCTTCTTCTACCACGTTAACCTAGAGTCATTCTCATGGGGTCCTAACTTCTACATGTTATCAGAGGATGGAGGTTAGGATCCCTATTCAAGTAGTTATGTCATCCATTCAAGAAGTTTTTTTTTATAGGAGTTTTGCCATGAAGAGATAGGTAAAATCTTTTTTTTTTTTTTCATATTCTCTCTTTAGGGTTTCAATTTTTTTCCCTCTTCTTGAATTCTTGATTCACGTCAAGGCAAGATAATCTTCATAAACATTGTGAAGATTTGTCTTGTATGACTAAGAGGATGTTGTAGTGATATTTGTTTGACTGGCCCGCAAGCGCACCCTCTAAGGCACAACCACCCTGAACTCTATTACAATTTACAGTCTAAATGCCCCCAATCACTCCTCAACAATTTACACCATGCATACCCCCAATCTGAGACCTAAGTACAAGAACCAAAATTAGTTGGGAACTCGTGAAACAAAGAAAAGAAAGAGAAGATAAAACATATTCAAGAGAAATAAATTGAAGACACGACAAACAATTTTCAGATAGATACAGAAAAGGGAAAGAAAAAGAAATTTTGTTTAGAAAGAGTTAAACGCATAAACAGGAATTCAAGTTTGCAGCTTGTGGGTAATCAGATTATTACCTAAGATAGAACGAACACAACCAGAAGGATAATAGAACTGAACAGGAATGGCCATAGAGAGCTGGAATCCTTGCCTCTTCTTGCAGCCCAGAATGTGTGCACCGTGAGACTTACGACCATGACCGCTTCCTATTTTGCAAAACATTCAACAGAAGAAGACCAGTTAATGTGATGGCAAAGAGCAGAAACTGCATCATAGCTAGTATTTCCCTTGATAAGATTTCTATGCATCATTTTTGTATACAATTAAAACAACAATGATCGTCGCCATACAGAAGGACTCTTTGTAAGGAGAATGAAGTTGATAGTAGAGATACAGGGGACGTGGAATTGCAAAAATAGACAACAAAAAACTGGAATCAGAAACTGTTGTACGCGAGAAAAAATAGAGCCACAGAAACAAAATCCAGATGAAAATGTTTCCCACTCATTTTCTGATAAACACAAACAGACGAAGAAAATAAAAAATAAAATCACAAAGACAACCAAAGATTAACAGAAAATGAAATATAATTACTGCCACAATGAATCAAAAACAGAATTAAAACCATACAAATTTTGGTAATCCTGGAACCATTTTCTTGTAAACACAAACAAATGATGAAAATGAAAAATAAAAATAAAATCACAAAGACGTCCAAACATTAACAGAAAATGAAATATAACAAATGCAATACAAAATGGCGGTCAGGGAATAATGAGAAGATAAAGAATTTGTGTTAATGCCACAATGAATCGAAAAGAAAACTAAAACCATAAAAAAAATCTCCAAATGAATATGCAATCGCGGAACCATTTTCTGATAAACACAAACAGACAAAGAAAATGAAAAATAAAAATAAAATCACAAAGACGTCCAAACATTTATAGAAAAATCAAGATTATCGCAACTGCAATATAAAATGGCACGACGCAGGGATACCGTCAAAGAAGAAAGAAGAAGAGAAAGAATTTGTGTTACTGCTACAACTAATTGAAAAGATAATTAAAACCATAAATATTTCCTAATGAATAATAAAATCCTGGGAAAGAAATCAAAGAAACAAGGTTAAGGTTAAAGGGAAAGAACTAACATATTGTTGTTTCAATCCGTAGACCACCGTTGTTGCGGATGAGAACGAGCTCCGACGAAGAAAGCCCATTGTGATCGTATTTTGTTAGAAAAACCGTAATCTTAAATCATAATCCAAAATTTTCTTCACGCCATAATATTAGGATTCGGGATACATACCTAGATCCATTCTGAAATTTCGTCTTTCTGCGGAATTACTGTGATAAACAGAAGAATGAAGAATGGTTTGATGATCTTCCTCAACTAAATCACCTTTATACCACTACAGGACCGTCGTGACTCTTCCGGATGGGGAGAAGAGAAACCGTGTTCGATTTAGTGTATCGGGGACCACAAACCTGATGTTCTATTTATATTGTTTAATTAGGGTTCCCATAATTCCCTAATTAAGACAATATGGGTATCTACTCAATTGGCCCATATTCATTCTTTAGCAGTCTATGGGTTTACCAAAATTAGACCAATTAATTTTAGCCCATATAATTGAATAAAATATGTTACCCAACTTAGGAAATGTGAGCTTCCTAACATATTTGTCTCCATCGGTCCGACGGGTGCTTGAAGACTTGGAAACTCAGACCACCCCTGGTGTCTCTTCTTCTACATCACTTTTGTGTGCCTTGGCACCAGACGACACCGGCGGACTATCGTTGCCTGACAAGGACACGACTTAACAAGAACAAAAATAGAGGAGGGAAAGGCGATTTTGGGGGAAGATGTGATGTGAGACTGCTTTATATAATAATTCCTACTTGGGTGGAACATGAAATGTGGCCCAGCCTAATTATGGCCCACATTAAGGGGGGGTTAGTCCCCCAAATGGATTTTTGAAGTTCAAGTTCATATCCAACATGAAGATCATGTCAGTCATGTACATGAAGATCATCTTCGCACTTGGTGTTAGTGTTGACGACTTCATGTGCACTGGAAAACAGTTTCCAGTGTTAGTGCCCCAACATGAGAAAAACATAAAAAACAAGAGAATCCCTAAACCCTTACAGTACACTTTATTGCTACGTAATCCTTAAACCCCAAATTAGGTAAAACAACAATTATTACTACACGAATAAGTTATTTAATGTATAATTAAATATATTAATATATGTATTAATTTAATTAGATATTTTATTGTGCATTAATATGGTAATTACATGAGCCAATGAAATATGCACATGATTAATTACAAATAATAAATAAAGAACGTTATAAATAACAAAAATGAAAGTAATACGTTGAGTTATTAATTTATTAATAACATATGATATACTTTAACCTAAAAATAAATAATTGAAGAGAAAAAATTGATCTAATCATAACTTTAACGCACTATATATTTTTACATAATATATTTTATGTATTATTAATTAATAATATATTATCAAAAATTTTAAAACCATTGGTTTAATTAACTATAGCAATCGGATAATTATGCCAAAATAATTTATCAAATATTTATTTTAAAAATATTTTAATTATGACTATTAAATCACTATTTTAATATAGTAATTATAAAATAAATATATTAAATAAATAAATATAATTATTTTTATAAATCAAATTTATAAATTAATGATTTTTATGACGTTTGTTTAATTTTTTCTAACTTAGGAAAAATTAAACCATTATAGTCTTCCTCAGCGGCGAGCCAGCGGGCAACGGCGACAATGACAGGCCAGTGGGCAACAACGACAGCGGCGGGCAACGGCGACAATGACAGGCCAGTGGGCAACAGCGACAGCGGCGGGCAACGCCGATAGAGCCGACGCTGCGACGGTATGCCGAGAGGGAGAAGAGAGGGAGGCCGAGAATCTCTACAACAGATGCTCGACCTCTAGTGCTCTGCCACGGAGGTCGAGAAGGAGAGGAGAAGGAGGATGGCCGACCGGGGGGGAGAAGAGAAGCAGTCACCGAGGGAGGAAGGCCTCCCTCCCTCTCGACCTCCGTCGCAAAGCCTCTCGGTTTCCCGTACTCTACAAAGGAGGTCGAGAGGGAGACCGGAGAGGGACGGTGGAGACGAGAGAGGGAGTAAAGAGCTCGGGGTGCGCCAGAGAGAGCTCCGCGCGTGAGTCATGTACATGATTCTCAAAATTGTGCGGAAAGCACTTTCCGCTGTTTACTCTTGGGACATGAACTCCTGAGTCATGGATGATCATGTACATGACATGAAGTTTGGCGCTCCCTAACGACATCAGGACATGAACTAAGTAATGTGCATGAAGATCATGTCCTGAGTCATGTTGACTAACCCCCCCAAGAATTCTTTCTCATAAATGTAATGGCCCCGTGGACGCAGGATCTCCCGTCATTAGAAAATTAAATTGATAAGAGAAAATTATTTTAAATTTTCAGAGTTGAAAATGTGAATTTGATTTTATAAAAAAAAATTATCATTTGAGACTGCTCACCAAATAATTAAAAAATGAATCCCAACTTTTAACAGTGATCCTACTAACATACAACAAATATGAAAATAAATTATTGGAAAAATATTGGTGTAATAAATTTTTATTATTTATTATTTTCATGGTTAATAACAAAAAAAAAACATTTTTATTCTTTAATGTCAATTTTCCTTAGATTCAACTTAATTCAATTGATTGTGATAATATTTACATTTTCCAACGAACGGAACTCAATTAAAAAGAAAAACTAAGAACCATCACCAAGCAAAAATAAATAAAAATAAATAAATTGTTGTTGAACAAGTTTAAAACACACAAATAAAAAGAGAAGAAGACTTGGTGAAAAAGAGAAAATTAGCTCTCAAAAGTTGAACTTTGGAAAACAATGTAATCGAACTTTCCTATGCATAAAACAAAAAATGAATAGCTAAACTATAATAGAAAACCTGATTTGCTACACAGATGAATCATCATCAATCAATGGATTTGAACGGGGGAGGAAGGAGCTTTATCATCCCCCCCTCCCCGCTCGCCCCTCCCATGGCATGTACTTCCCACCAATGACATGTCCAGATACGGAGGTCCGAGTTGCTTCTCATGAATTGTTTTGCCATTCCGACCTGGAAACGGTTAGGTAGTAGCCAGTCGAGGTGTGTCTGGAAGGTTTTGACATAGTTGAAGACGTAATCCCATCTCCGACTAGTTCAACCCAATAGATTGGTCTTTCAATTCATACATAATTTCGTCCAACTGATACACCATCGGGAGTGCCTCTATCGGAACAGTAGTGCAAATACTCTCTCAGGGTAACTTTGCATCCTTCTCTGCCCTTTCGAATGCACAGTTCCATATCTTGGCCTCCTTTCCAATTTACAATTTTGGTGTTAGAAATGAGAGGAAGAAAAACAACAAATTATAAACTAGGTCAATAGGTGGAAGAAATTAGGATAAGCCAAAATTGGGTAGATGGTGGTGATCCTGGTGATAGCATTCTAGACATCCATAGAGTTGGCAAAATTGATAATATCCCATGGGCTCTTGAAGCCCATGAAAACCTTCCACCTAGTTTTATTTTTAATTCTTAAGTTACTTATCTTATTTTGTTAATTGAAAAATCTAAATAAAACTATATTAAGAAAGAAAGTCAAAATAGAGAAAAATAAAATATAGAAAGAAAAGGTGAAATTTATAAAGAAAAATGAACTTTAGAAATAATTGGGGGGTTAGTCAACATTTACAACTACTTCAACTTCATTTGAATGATCTAATTCAACTTGAACTTCAAGTTGGGTGTTAGTGTGGACGAGTGAGTGTATTGGAAAACAGTTTCCAGCGTTAGTGCCCCAAAATGAGAAATATAACCAAAACAAGAGAATGAGTAACTACTAATAATATACTTAAATAGAACATATATACCTAAACACCAGATTAACCAAAACAAACATGATTACTATACTAATAAGTAATCTAATGTAGAATTAAAAAATATTAATATACTTATTAATTAAATAAGATATTATATTAATTATGTTAGGAATTAGATACCCTAGTTCCAAACTAATGAGTGCAATAATAATAAATGCCAAAGAAGGAAAAAAAGCATGAAAAATCATAACAAGATTTATACAGGTTCGCCTAAAGGTGAGACTATGTGTTATCTTCCGTTGCTACAGTAATCCACTATGAAGATAAAATACTTTACAAGAGAAATCACACACTTATAGGTGTTTCTTTCTAACCTCTCGGGCTGCAACTCGAGATGCTCCTCGGTATAAGATGATAAAACCCTAATAGCAACCCCCCTCAATTATAAAGAGAAAATTAAGGCAACTACATTATAAGAGTGAAATTCCCAAACTGCACTTAATAAAATAACAGTTAATATAACGTGGACCGGGCAGGGGCTCTGCCTCCTACACCCCCAGGTGGAGGGTTTCCTGCCCCCCTTCCAACCCTCACACCGACCTAACCGCGCAGGTCGATCCATGACTAACTTAGCGTAGGGCATTAATTAGGCTCCACAACTAAACAAATTAATGATTGCATTTTTTTTACATTAATACAATAATTACGTGTAACAATTAATTGTGCATTGATTAATTACAAAAAACAATCCACTAATAATACTCTGATTGTTTCCTAAAATATCATGTAGTTTTAGTATCCCGACTCGAGGAAGTATTTAAAATTATAATTTCTAATTTTTTTATATTTTTTATTTAGTGTGTGTAGTCCATATTTATTTATATTAATATTATAAATTTTAATTCAATTTATAAAAAATAAATAAAAGTTTATTTAATTGAAAATCAATTAAAATTGAGAATAAATAGAAGTATTTCTATCTTTATATGCTTCTATCCAAAACTAACTCTAAGATTTCCAAACCCTCAACATTCTTCTGCTTCTCACCGTAAGAATCTGTCATTCGATGGCTCCTCATTTCTCTCAAAGTTGGTTCGTCTCTACACACAAAACACCTCTGGGTGGAGGTGAAACTCTTCAGGAGGGAGCCGGGGGAGGGGGGTAATTAAATGTACATTAAATCAATTAGCTCGACCATCTGGATCTCCGCCATGTCGAAGATGAAACACCTCCTTCGGAAGCTGCACATCGGCGGCAACATCTCCATCACCCTCTGCCTCCTCTTTGTCATCTTTTGTAGGTCAAGAATCGTCGTCGGCTTCTTTATTTTCCTCCATGGTGTCTACTAATTTTGGAGCTAGGATGGCTGACGGCGACGTAGAATTGAGAAGGAACGGGGTGGAGGCCGCGAGGGAGAAGAGAGAGAGGGAGGTCGAGAGGAGGGGAGTCGCGAGAGGGAGGCTGAGAGGGATAAGGGAGTGCAAGACGAAGAAGTCGAGAGGGAGAAGAGAGTGGGAGAGAAAGAAAAAAAATTCGGGAGGAAGAGGCGCATCCTGACAACTTCAAGTGGACGACTCGCAAAAAGGGGCGGATTCCGAATTCCACAGTTTAAGCTTGTGTCTCGGGATGTCACATTTTTTGAAGACTCTCCATATTATTCTGATAATTCTCCTCCAGGTTTATATTCCATACCAGGTTTTCCTCGATCGGTTGTGCCCCGTGCTATAGAAACCACTCAACCCCAGAAACACTGGTTGACACCACACCTGCTAAGTTGTCGGATCCTAATGAGGTAAGTCCATCTTCTCCAATTATTTTCGGCCCAAAATATGATACTCGTCCTATTGCTATTAAAAAAGAGCACCATGCCTTCTACTTCTCATCCCATAACAAACTTTGTGTCTCATCATCGTCTATCTCCTGTTTGTTGTCAGTTTCTATCGGCTATTTCCTCTGTACATGTACCATAATCCTATCAAGAGGCTCTCAAACATCCACGGTGTAAGGCAGCTATGGATGAAAAAATGCAGGCTATTTATGAAAATCAAACATGGGCTCTAGTCCCCCTTCCTTCAGATAAGAAACTCATGGGTTGCAAATGGGTATTTACAGTGAAACACAATCCGGATGGGTCCGTGGCTTGGTTGAAAGCTTGCCTTGTTGCTAAAGGCTATACACAATGTTATGGCATTAATTATGAAGAAACCTTCTCTCTAGTGGCTAAATTAAACTCTGTACGTTTGTTATTATCTCTGGCAGCTAACTCTTCTTGGCAGGTCTATCAACTTGATGTAAAAAATGCTTTTCTGAATGGGGATATAAAGGAGGACATTTATATGCAGAAACCACCTAGATATGTGGTTGAGGGGGAGTCCGTATGTTGATTACAAAAATCTATTTATGGTCTCTAACAGTCGTCTCATGCATGGTTTGAAATTTTTAGCCAAGCACTCATACGGGCCAGATTTCACAGATGCTCTAGAGATCACTCGGTCTTTTTTAAGAATACACAGAAGAGCAAGGTAATTCTGGGCATATATGTTGATGACATTATTATAATTGGTAGTGATCCCGAGGGCCTCCAAAAGACAAAAGAAAAGATATGTACTGAATTCAAGACAAAGGATCTCGGACTGCTCAAATATTTTTTGGGTATTGAAGTACTACAATTTAGACATGGAATTATATTATCACAAAGGAAGTATGTCCTTGACTTACTGGAGGAGACCGGAATGCTGGGATGTAGACCAACAGAAACTTCTATGGACTCGAATACAAAATTATGTGCAGGTACTAGAGAAGAAGTAGATGTCAGAAAATATCAAACATTGGTGGGAAGACTTATTTATCTTTGCATAACGAGGCTAGATATTTCATATACAGTCAGTGTGGTCAGTCAATATATGCACAAACCACAACTCAATCATTGGAAAATAGTAGAATGGATATTACGATATCTGAAAGGAACACCAAGAACAGGGGTCCTCTATAAAAATCATGGACACTTCAACATCGTAGGATTCTTAGATGTAGACTAGGCCAGATCCCCGGATGACAAAAAATCTACTTCAGGATATTGTACGATAGTTGGAGGAAGGTTACATGGAGGACCAAGAAAAATATTGTAGTTGCAAGGTCTAGTGCAAATTCAGAGTATAGAGCCATAGCACACACAGTCAGTCAACTCCTATGGATCATATCTCTCCTAAGTGAACTGGGTTTTTACAAAGAAATTCCTATGAATCTATATTACGATAATCAGGCTGCAATTTACTTCACCCCAAATCCAATCTTCCATGAGAGAACAAAGCATATAGAAATAGACTGCCACTTCATACGAGAAAAAATTCACTACCGCATCTTATCTCTCTAGCATATATCTTCACAGCACCAGGTTGTAGACATTCTCACCAAACCAGACACTCACAAAATTTTGTCCAACATTTCAATCAAGCTGGGCATCTACGATGTTTTCTCACCCCAGCTTGAGGGTGTGTGTTACAATGTGGGACCCACTATGGCCCCACAAGTTGGTGGGACCCACCATGAGCTCGAGAGGTGTCAACAAGAGTCCTCATACAAAGTGGCTCTAGCAAAGAGATAAGGAACATGTGCTGGAATTAAATAGAAGATTTGAAGATCAAGTGGGACCACAAAGATACCATGAGCTAGAAGATCATGTGGGACCCACATGGTAAGACCAATAGCTGGCTCTCTAGCTTGATTCATGTACTTAAAGAAGGTGTTTGTAGTTGAGTTAAATTAGTCTCTTAAATAGATAATGTAATCTTATCATGATAGGCTTATCTTGGAGAGTTCTAGTTGGAATGTAATTAGGAGTCCTAAAATTACTTTCACATGGACTCTATCACCTCCTCAACTATAAAAAGATATGATTGTAATTCAAAATTCATCAAGCAAGTTTCTTCTTTTTTTTTTTCTCTTTCGTGTGAAGTGTTCTCTCTCTACTCTCTTTTATTTTCCTTCTCTTCTCTCCTTACTCGAGAGCTCTTCTCTTTTTCCTTTTTTTCTTTCTATCTCCCCTTACTCGAGGTATTATTCATGGGATCCTAAATTCAACAAGTTGAAATATAGAAAGAAATAAGAGATATAGAAATAAAAATGATATATACAAAGAAAGACGAAATATTGAGAAAAAAGATGAAATATTGAAAGAAAGATGAAATTTAGAAAGAAAGGCAAAATATGGAAAGAAAAGGTGAAATATAGATAGAATAACTTAATATAGAAAGAAAAAGTGAAATATAGAAAAAAATATGAAATATTGACAAAAAAATGAAATATAGAAAGAATGCTAAAATAAAGATAGAAAGACAAAATAAAGAAAGATAGATGAAATATAGAAAGAAAGACAAAATATCTAAAGAAAGACAAAATATAGAAATAAAGTGTGAAATATGATTCTTTTTATTAAAGAAATGCTTGAACATTGTGTAAATCAGATTGGGTTTGATAAGGAAAATACATAAGAAAAAAATTAATGTGTAGAGGGAAAAAAGGAGAAGGAAGAAGAGATAAAGCAAAAGAGACATGAGGGAAGATAAATAAGTATGATGGTTCAATTCAACCTTACTTCAACTGTCTCTCTTTCATATATTAAGCTCATATGTAAACTTAAAAGACGGCCATAGTGAATATATATACCTAGAAATAGAAAAGGTAGAAAGAACTAAATATAGTTGCATATTGTTAAAACTACCCTTTAATAAATGATATATTACTGATTTTTTTTTGTTTTTTACTATTTGTTTGAAATAATTTGATAAATTTCTTTCTATTTTACTAGGCACTTTTGTTGTTTATTAGAAGGAAGGAAATGGAAAAATTAGAAAGAACTAAATACAATTGAATATTTTTTAAATTGCCCTTTAAAAATGATATGTTACTGTTGTTTTTGTGTTTTTTACTTTTTTTTGAAATAAGTTGTTTTGAATTTAGGACTCCATGAATAATATCTCGAGCAAGGGGAGAGAGAAAGAAAAAAGAGAAAAGAAAAAGAGGTCTCTTGGGTAGAGAGAGGAGAAGAAGAAAAAATTAAAAAGAAAAGAGGGATTTCTTTCACGTGAATGAGAGAAGAGGAAAGCTTGATTGAATGCCTCAACCAAGACCCCCTATTTATACTATTTCCAATACATAATTAAGAAACTCAATCAATCAGGATTCCTACTTTCCCTTATAATATATCAAAATAAGGAAGATAAATCAATCATATAAATCAAGGAAGATATGCAAATCTTTCCAACTCATGTTGGGAAAGATACCAGCTCATCATGTTCATGTGGGTCCCACTTGATCCTCAAATCTTTCAATGTATTCCAGCTCATGTGGTGACTCCTCTTGGCTGACGTCCTCATGGTGGTTCACCATAGTTGCATGTCATGGTGGGTTCCACATTGTAACAATTAGATAAATCTCTTTCTATTTTACTAGTCACCTTCATTTATGCAAGATATTTTTCATTTGATAGTAGACATCTTTAAAGGTCTAGGTGATATTCATCCACCTTCATTCGGAAGGTGGGTTGTTATCTTGGAAACACTAGCAAGATATAGGTCATCTGTTGTGATGTTGGAACTTGAATGTGATGACCTAGTGAATGCACTCTTCAGTAAATTTTTTGTTGTGGCCAGCCACTTGGATTCCATTGTCTGTACTGAACTTCTGCCAAACTTATATATATAAGTTTTTTTTTTTTTTGAAAAACTTCTACGAACTTATGCTCATTGATATATGTATTGAATAGATTATTGGATTTAGGATTCAATGATAAGGTCCTCGACCAAGATGGTGAGAGAAAGAAGAAGAGGAGAAGGAAAGAGAGGAGAAAAGAGAGAGAGAGATGGCTAAAGAGATGGAAAAAGAGAGAGTTTGGGAGAGAAGTTTAAGGATGAATTTGAAAGAGAAGAGGGAAAACTTAATGATCAACCCCATGCCTTGAACATCTATTTATAGTTGAGAAAGAAAGTTTATAATGATTACAATGTCCTAAGGGTTACAAACTCTCAAAAAAAAGACATAAGTAGACATACTTCATCTTCTTTAATTACACCGTTGTGCCATCCTTGAATACCTTTAAATTACATCCTTTACCACCTCTTTGATGTGGGAAAGGTATTTACCTTAATGCCACTTTGAGATGTCTTCCAACATAGATTATTTATTTTTTGAGACAATCGATTGAATAGATTGTAAAAAACCTTGTATTAAAAATGCAGGGTTTTTTGTTTGAAAGATGAAATTTCCCCTTTTTTGATGAATGGGTTACATAGATCCATCCACTTGTTGATCAATGCTGATTTTTGTTTTGATGCACCTCTTACCGTGTTGCTGGTATGTGTGTGTTAGATCTCCACATGTTGTTCATGTGGCCATTTCATCCTCACTAGGAGTTGTTTGGTGATGCTCTTGTTCCTTGTCAAGCTGCTCCTACAGGACTACTAGGTAGGGACTGAAGTTAGGTGAGCTTTGATATCTTCTTCTACTATATGCTAATGGAAATGTTCTGGCAGGGTAATTCAGCTTCATGTAGTTATCATAGATTTTGCTAGAACTTGTGAGACCTTGACTTATGGAGCCTTTTATCTCATAGTGATCCCAGTGAGTGCCTACATACTAGCCTATTTGTTCTTTAAAAATCCCATGTAAATTGGAAAGAGATCTCTATATCTTTAGTGCTTAGTTGATTCCAATCACTTAATATGTAGTCTGACTTTCATGTCATTGTTGTCTAAAACAACCCAAATAATTTCCCAAAAATACATTATTGGATTGTCATATCCAAAATTTAAGATCAAGTGTTCTAATTTTTTTCTTATTATACAATAGACCAGCATAATTTCCAAGGGTGAAAGAGCATTAGTTGATGTGTTTGTCTCTTTTACTGCACCACCTAGATGAGTCATGGTAATTTCTTGGGCATGGCTTCTTCATTAGGTACTTTACTGAATTTACTCTATTGCTCCAGTTTTATGTAACCTCCATAACATTAAAATCTCCAAATCTTTGTGGACATTCAGTTGTCATAACCTTGCTTACAAGATTTTTTGGTATAAAAGTAACTTCTTTTGCCTCATGTTTTTGTTGTTCTTAACAAGGATGGGAGGATTAATGTAACTTCTCATATTGACCGCATCGTGTATGCAGTGATGATCATCGGGAAAATGCCTTACGTCAATGCAAAAAATTATGGTGCTTCTTTTAGATGAGAGTGAAGATGTTTCCAAACAAACTCTTACTTAATTTTTTGTCTGTACTTGGCCAACAGAAAAGTGTGAGTTCTTGTTCTTGTTTATCTATCCCTTTGTTTTTTGTTTTTATATATCTTGTTGTTCTTGACAAGGATGGGAGGATTAAAGTAACTTCTCATATTGACCTCATCATGTATGCAGTGATGATAATTGAGAAAAGGCCTTACGTCTATGCAGAGTATTATGGTGCTTCTTTTCGATGAAAGTGAGGATGTTCCAAACAAACTCTTACTTAATATATTATTTGTACTAGGCGAGTAGAAAAGTGTGAGTTCTTGTTCTTGTTTATCTCTCCCTTTGCTTTTTGTTTTTAAATATCTTGTGACACGGGTCATGGGTGCGCATTTAAAAATGCAATCCTCATCTAGTCTCACATTTAAGACAATACTTCTCTCGCAACTTCTTTTTCACATATTTTATTTTGTGGAACTTGTGATGCTAGGATATTTCTATGGCTGCATAGAGGCTTGCAATGAATGTTATACAACATTGTGCAGGAAAATTGGAACCTTGCATAAAGTAGTTTGTTTGTCATCAATATCTGGAGATACCATTGTATAGAATGGTCAGCTCGATCACCATGATGTGATTGATGATTTATATGAATGTGCTCCTCACATTCTCTCAGGCATCCATTCATACCTTATGGGAGAATTGTTGGTACCCATTCTAATCTCATACTTGTATCTTTGGTGCATTCAGAGTTATGACATTTGAAACGGATTTAGTCGATCTTTCTTGCGCTTTTCACCTTTAAACTGCTTAAACTCATTTTTCAAGATTATCAATCTGAAATGGTTTTCCTCCTGATTCTTCTTATATGCAGACAAATGAATTAAATGTGAGTTTGAAAGCAGTAAAGCTACTTGGTGAACTATTTAGCTTGCCCGAACATGCTATCTCTAAAACTTTTCAGCCTTTATTCTCTAAATTTCTGAAGAGATTGACAGACAAACTTATGGAAGTTCGTATTTTTGGGATCGAGCATGTGAAAGATTGTATACTTTCCAATCCTTCACGAATTGAAGCTCTTCACATAATTGGTAGGGAAAGTTTTCTACCCTCTGCACCATGTTTTTGTTGTAGAAAGATGGATCTTGTGGTGTTTATTGATTCTTTATTTTGTACTTTTTTTCCTAGATGGTGTTACAATGTGGGACCCACCCTGAGGTTGTAGGATGCCAAGAAGAGTCCTCACCCAAGCTAACACGAACTCAGAAGATAAAAATCACAAGCTGAAATGAGATAGAAGAAATGAAGATCAAGTGGGACCCACAAAGATACCACGAGCTGGAAGATCACGTGGGACCCACAAGGATAAGACCACGAGCTGGTCTCCTCCCTTATTTCCACGTTATTGAAGAAGATTTATAGTTCAACTTATATTAGAACTCCATTAGATTGTGTTATCCTTTCATGATAGACTTATCTTAGAGAGTTAGAGTTGGAATGTAATTAGGAAATTTAAGGTTAATTGTATAAGGACTCTATCACGTCCTCTACTATAAATAGAGGTGTTGTAATTTGGATTAATCAAGTTCTATAATTCTCTCTTGAGTAAATCTCTTTCTCTTTGCTTGCCACACACCTTGTTCCTCTTTTCTTCTTCTCTCTACCCGAGAGCCTTCTTCCCCTTTTCTCCCTTTTCTTTCTATCTTCCCTTGCTCGAAATATTGGAAAAGAGATCCTAAATTCAACAGATGGATATTTTCCAACTGCCTTATCTGATAGGCCATTAGACTATGATGAAAATGTTTGAAAGCAACTTATGGCCGCAATTTATGATTTAGCTTGTCTCAAGTTGAAATCTATTCCAGCTGAGACGACTAGACTTGTTGCAGAGCGCCTTCGAGACAAATCGGTACTTGATCATTTTTTATTTTTTTCTATTTGTTAGCTTCAGATGTTGATTTGTGGTAGATAACTCCTTTCCCAACATTTCAGCTGCTTGTCAAAACGTACACTATGGAGAGTCTAGCCGAACTATATAGCGTCTATTGTTTAAAGTATTATGATGGATCAGACAATTTTGATGACTTTGACTAGATGTCGGGCAAGATATTGAGATGCCTCTATGACAAAGATCTCAGGTATGTTCTTTGTTTTACTGAATTTACATTGAATTTTTTCTATAGTACTTACTTATTTTTGAACTTTGCCATTGAAGGATGTTGGGTTAAGCCTAGTTCCATCAAAAAATGACTACCCACTTAGGAGGCCTATTGTTTAACCATATAACCCATTAACTTTACTTCCCATTTTCAATGTAAGAGTTTTTCCACTCGACAATCCCGCTCACGTCCAAACTTTACAAATAACTGGCTTGAAACGTGGACACAAACTCTCAATGAGGAGCACAAACTCCTACTTCATGGAGCCCATGATATACATTCATACCTCATATGGAACCCACAACACAGAGACAATTTAGGGAGCACAAATTGGGCATCGGCCTGTGCACACAACTTGCTTTGATACTACTATTGGGTGTTAGGATCAGTCTCTGATTCCATCCCAAAATAACTAGACACTTAGGAGGCCTATTGCTCAACCATATAAACCTTTAATTTTTTTTGTCATTTTTCAATGTGGGACCTTTTCCCACCCAAAAAGGGAAATATTGGTCTAGTTTGTGACACCTCTTTCAGTCTTATAAACCACAGAGATTTATCATCTCCCTATTTAACTTCTTTGTGCTCTTGTATTAGTTGTGTTTTGTTCGAATTTTTTGCTTGGGCTGGTATGATATTGTTTCAAGGCAATCACACCACTTAAAGGACAAAGACAGCTAATATCTTTTTAAAATCAGTTCAGTGATTTTATGCGGATATCATAGGTAAAATGACAACCAGTAAATTCACAAATAGTAATAGTTAAAATTGATGTTACAAAACATCTTAAGAAAACTAGCCTTCTTTATTGATTCCCAGATTTGTAGTTGTATTCTATTTTTAGATAATAATGTGATTGAGGGAATGGATGTTACCGAACATCTCACTAAAACTAGTCTTCTTTATTGAATCTCTAATTTTCTAGTTGTCTTGGATTTTCTATTTTATTGTTATTAAGGAGATTTTATTTTGGTTCAGTGTCAAAATTTGAACAATATTCTGGTGTAACAAAATGTCCAAAAAGAGATTTAAGTTACAAAGTTGAGTTCTTTTCTACTATGTTGAAAAAAGTTCTTGTTTCATAATTACTCTATGAATATGAATGTCATTAATCTGATAAATTTATTTTTTATTTCAATCTACAAACAAGAATAGATGAAACTGATTTCAATCTATCTACAACAATTTTTCAAAGTCTATCTACCAAGAATTAATGAAAAGAACATGAAGAATAGTGTGTTCATTCTCCTTAGAGTATGTGATGTTTCTAGCTTTCAGTTGTGTCTTGAGGTTTGTGCCAATCTGATTTGTGAGAAATAAAACCTCTTTTCTTTAGTCCATCTCATGCTTCAGTAGTTAGGGGTTGCCCTCATGTGTGATTTCTCTTACAATTAAAAATGTGATAGCTTGAATTGGTAATTTGGGTTACCAATTTTTTGTGAAGCATTTGTGCCCAGAGAGTTTCTTTTTCTATATATGGAGTATGTTTTTAAGACATTGTTCTACATTCTACAGATCAGAGACTATTGAGGCTGCTCTTTGTGGTTCTCTAACCCTACTAGCATTTCATTGAAAGATAAAGTTATTGGAAGATGGGCTCAAGCCAAAAATCTAAAATTTAGAAGCCCACACGTCAAAGGAGTGGCAAAGTGGTTATTTATGTTAAGTTCCATAAGGATGGCATGAAGATGTAAATACATTGTCTTAGTATGTCTTTTAATCTATCGAGTTGTAACCCTAAGGCCTTTGTAACACTATAAATAAGAGCATTGTCTAAGAGGTAAGGCATTTAAGCCTTCTCTTCTCTTTGAGAAATTGTCCAACCATCCCCTCCTCTCCCTTGACGCATTTTCTCCTTCCCTTAATCCAAACCCTGCTCTCTAACATTCTTCTCCTTTCTCCCTCTTCTCTCTCTTCTCTCCTTCTTCTACCACGTTAACCTAGAGTCATTCTCATGGGGTCCTAACTTCTACATGTTATGAGAGCATGGAGGTTGGGATCCCTATTCAAGTAGTTATGTCATCCATTCAAGAAACTTTTTTTATACAAGGAGTTCAGCCATGAAGAGATAGGTAAAATCTGTTTTTTTTTTCATATTTCTCTCTCAATTTTTTCCCTCTTCTTGAATTCTTGATTCGCGTCAAGACAAGATAATCTTCATAAACATTGTGAAGATCTGTATTTTATGACTAAGAGGATGTTGTAGTCTTAATCATCTTGTAGCAAAATTATATGATTGATCAAAGGTTGTCTTTTTCTGTTTGTTATTTAGATTCAGTTACCTTTATGTAACAGGAATCAAACATTGTTGATATGGGATTCCAGCATATGTTGCTGTCAATTCTATAATCTAATGTTTCCCATGAGAGTGTGTTATGTTGTTGGATGACCGTTATATGTTTGATGAAATTCCAACACTCACGTATACCTATTATTTTTGCGTTTGAACTTCAGCAATTGAATCTTTTTTTGTGTTGAAGTATTCCCATGAGTTGGAATTTATTTTTCCAAGAAATTGTTCTCTGTTTGCAAAGAAAGGCCTTGACTAAAGTTGCTCTCGGGTTTGTGGTTAAGTTTGGATTAAGGATAAGAGTTGCATTTATTATCTTCTCTCTATTGTTTTGATAAATATAAGAGAAGTTGAGTAGTTGCTGGTTCTTGTTATTACTTGACAAAACACCAAATTTTCCATGATTTTGTGCTTATTCTCGTGAAAATATTCTTTACTTATTTTTGGTGTCTACTATGGTCTATAGGTGCTTCAAATTACATTGTATAATTGTTATTTGAGCCCCTTTGACAATTGACCTCTCTAGTTGATTTTCGTCAACATGGAGAGCGGACATATGAGTAATAAGAGTGACATACTCCGAATTACTAAAATTCCACTAAGAAGTCTTTCCAATTACCTCAGTTGGTCACAATCGGTACAGAGGGTTCTCATTACTCATGACCTTCTCAGTTGTTGATATTAAGGACTTCATGGATTAAGCTCATGAAGAAAAAGGGAGAGAGACTCATTGGAAGAAAACTAGAGGAAGAAATGGTTATGGACTTGATGCCATAACTCTCCCCCTGAAGCTCTATTTATAGATGAATGAAACTACTGTATTACAATAATACCCTAAACTTAGGGTTTAGGGTTTAGATTTTTAACCCTAGAACTTTAACTTAATTACATCAATGCCATCTCTATGAGATGACTCTTTATTTACCATCCTGCCATCATTGTATGTAGGCCTATGGGCCTTCTCCTTGATCTATGGGTCTTGAACCCGACTTCTATATCTCTTGGATGCATGGGTCTTCTTTGGTCTTATGGGTTTGGGCCCATATTCCAACATACTTGGATATGTGGGCCTTCCTTGGTCGTGTGGGCTTGGGCCCTATCTTCCAACACTCCCCCTCAAGCTAGGGTGAGAGAACAGCATGAACTCCCAGCTTGTTGCAAATGATGTATAAAATATTTTTTATAAAAAATGGCACATCTTCCAATATACCTTCATCTTCCAACACTCCCCCTCACGCTGGTGCTCTTGTTCATGAGACCTAGCTGGCATAATATCAATGGGAGTAAATCACTCCTAGCCGCTAAGACATTGCTCCATACTCTAGTCTTAACTTGTTGAATTTATGGGAAAAAAAGAAATACTTCATTGCCTTAATTAAATTATTATAATCAAAGTACATAAACCTCTATTTATAATAGAGGAAGGTAGTAGAGTCCAATTACAATAAAACCACCTTTGTTTCAATTACACCCAAACTCTAACACTTAAAGATAAGTCCTAGCATAATTAAATAACTCAATATAGATAAAAGACAAACATAACTCAAACTAGAACTCTTCTAGGATGTGGCCATAAGATAAAAATGCCTTTGTGAGTCCTTCTTGTTCTTCCAACTTATGTGATAAGGATGTCATCTTGTGGTAGTCATGGTGGGTCCTACTTCTTATGTGTTTGGGCCCATATTGTGGGCCTTCTTTGGTCGTGTGGCCCATCTTATAATACTCTTAGATATGCGGGCCTTCCTTGGTCGTGTGGGCTTGGGTCTATCTTCCAACACTCCCCCTCAAGCTGGGGGTGAGACAGCAATGTGAACTTCCAGCTTGCTGCAAATTATGTATATAATCTTTTTGTATAAAATTGCACATCTTTCAATATGCCTTCATATTCCAACACTCCCCCTCACGTTGTTGCGTCCTTCAATGAGGCCCTTTTGGCATATTATAACTGAGAGTAAAAATCACTCCAAGCCGGTAAGACATTGCACCATACTCCAGTCCTAATGTTGGATGTAGGGTACACTCCATCTTCTGTAGGTAGTGTGTCTATCGACATTGGTCTAAAGTGTCCACCACCATGTCCCTCCACAGGACATCGACTCTCAAGTGGTAGGAGGAATAAAAGCCATTACAGGGGGGTAGTGGGTTTATTTATAATGGTGTCCCAATCCGAACACCGACTCTCATAGTATCCAAACCATGATATTTTTTAGAGTTAAATTTATCATGGTGTCCCAACCGTGATATTTTTTAGAGTCAAATAAATTATGGTATGAGAAAAGGTACTAAGGTCACCTCTTCTGCAATACCTATTTCTTGTACTTCTTCTACTTCTCCCCCTTAAGCTAGGAGGTAATGGCAATGATCCCAGCTTGAACCAAATATCATAGATGCAGGCATAAACCCAAATAATAGAGATCTATAGATAAGCCCTAAAACCAGGGAGAAGTGAGATATTTTCTTGATATATCAACTCAAAAGGTGATGCAAAACAATTGGCATAAATTCGGATTTTTCAATACAACAGAATTCTAGAATGGCCTTTTATTCTTCCAATGCGAATATATCTTTAAATATAGATCAGATTGACATGAAATTTTCTCCTTTTGAAACTAGACTTAAATAAATTTCATAAAAGTATAACTTCACTTCATAAAATAAAATTATCAAAAGATAAATAATCTGATAGATTTCTGTCTCTGTCATCTGGCTGAACTAAGTACAGTTTTTCTTTATTTTCCAAAATTACCATTGACTATTCAAAAATCAATATCTATTTATAGAAAAATCATACTGAGAATTGGTAAAATAGGTAAGAAAATATACTTACATATATTTCTTTTGATATATAATTCTCCATATAAAGTCTCTTTCTTGATAGCAAAAACTACCTCGAAAGTTGAAACTTTCTGCCGCTGTTCAAACCTCTTTTTCAATCTGACCTTTCCTGCTTCCAATATCGATTTCTCTTTTTATATAACTCAGATAAAAAATTGGTTGAATAGGTAAACGAATATACTTATAGATATTTCTTTTGATATATATTTCTCATATAAAGTCTAGTTCTTGAAAGCATAAAATACCTCAGAATCTGAAGCTTTCTACTGCTGCACGAACCTTTTTGTAATCTAACCTTTGCTCATTCAAATATCGATATCTCTCTGTATATAACTCCAATTGGAAAAAATAATTTTCATTGGAAAGTAGTCTCAAATATATTTTCTTAAATATGTTATTGGTCGTGTATGTTAATGATATTATCTTGACTGAGAATGATGCTCATAGTAAACAAGAAGTGAAGAATATGATATGTCAAGAGTTCAAGACTAATGATTTGGGTATGCTCAAATATTTTCTGGGTATAGAAGTCCTTTAGTCAAACCATGGATAGTATTTTCTCAAAGAAAATACGACTTGGATCTTCTTGAAGAAACATAAATGAAGGGCAATAGACCTGTTGATACACCTATGGATGCAAATGAAAATTTGTGTGCCACAACTGGAGAAGATGTTGACACTAGAAAATATCTAAGATTTATGAGGAAATTGATCTATCTCACGGTAACTAGGCCAAATATATCATATGTTGTGAGCATGGTAGGTCAATTCATTCCCAAACCACAAATTACTCGTTGGCAAGCGTTGGAGAGAATACTACAATACTTAAAAGGTGCTCCAGGAAGGGATTGCTATATAAACAACATGGTCACTTCAATATAGAAGGCTTCTCTGATGTAGATTGGGTTGGATCACCCGATGATAGAAAATTTACATCTGGGTATTGTATCCTTGTTGGGGGGAACTTGGTCACATGGAAAAACAAAAAGCAAAATGTGGTTGCAAGTAAGGGTGGCTTCGAACCGAGCCAGCTCGCGAGCCTCTCGAGTTCGGCTCGGTTGGAAACATTATATTTCGATCTCGAGCCGAGCTCGAGTTCAGGGATGGGCTCGTTTACATTAACGAGTCAAGCTTGAGCAGAGCCCGGTTCGGCTCGTCGGCTCGCGAGCCAACTCGTTAATATAACGAGCGATTCAGGGATCGGGAGACCTCTCTTCAATTCGGGAAATCTCTTTATGAAACCCATACCTCAATCTACAATTTCCATGCCGTTTCAGCGTGATTTCTTGCGGAAATCGCTGTCCGTCGGCAAGTATTCAAGGGAAATGGGGGATTTGGTCCTCAAATCCTTCGCTCTCCCTCTCCCTCTTCGATTCCTCGATTTCTTCATCTACGATTTTTGTCTCTTCTTCCTCTACGATTTCTTTCTCTTCTTCCTCTTCGATTTCTTCATCCAAGTTTTTCCTCGTCGACGAGACGAAATCGACGGTCTGACGGAAGGAGGTAAGATTTTTATTTAATCTTTCTATTTTTTTTCGTCGCCGAGCTAACTAAAAAATCTCTAACTCTCACTTCGTTTCTCAGCAGTGCTCCTTCATTCTTGGAAAGTCTTTTTGGATATCCGAACGGCAAACACACTGTTTTTGTAAGCAAATGTTATTTTTCTCAGCTCTATTTTTTTTTTCCGATATTTCCAGCTGACAGGTCAAAGTACACTCGGGAAGAAATTATTGGAAGAAAACTGGTATGAATTTTATTTCATGATTTTGAGTGTTGATACTATTTGATTTTTTGAAACGGTGAGTTCTTGATTTAGGGGTAGAAGGTAAGAAGATCATCTTATACAGATTGTATAAGGTTGACCTATTTTATTCTCTTAATTTTTTTTTCATTTTGTTTTATTTTTTGCTTGAGTGTGCCATCAATTGCATTCTAGCTGGCTGAGAGCCAGGAAACTTCATACTGAGCTAACATTCAAGAAGGAAAGGAAGGGTGGGGGAGAAAAATACTCCACCTTGTCATTTGTTATGTTTTTGTATATCTCAGAATGACTTACTAAGCTCAAGTGCTATAATGTTTGGAAAATAGTTGGTTGGTTGTTAATGATTTTTTTGCTCAAATTCCATTGTTCTTCATAAATGAAGTTATTATTCTAAACTTTCAAATATTTTTATGTTGTGGGATCTTGTTTCTTTTTTGCCTTCTTATTTTTAGGTGTCTGGCCTCTTATAAAATTTTATACGTTTATCATACATTTTAGCATAAAAACAGCAATGGTATTCAAATTGTTACTTGATATATTTTAGCAATGGAATTTTATTTCATGATTTTGAGTGTTAATAACATATTTTGTTCAATAATACTCTATTATAGTTAATGAAATCAGGAGCTTTCTTAATTGCATCCAACTTCTCTTTATTATAAAAAAGAATAAAAAAAGTTAGTTTTTGTCCTTCTTTCTTAATTCTCATTGAACTTATATCTACTATTGTTCTCAAATGTTCTATGGCTTGATGTATTAGCAAAAGTGATTTGATAGTTCCTTTTCTATCTTTTGGAAATTGAGATCTTGTGTGTGAACCTTTGATGTCTTAAATTTACTCATTGGATGATATATGATGCCTAAACCTTGTCAAATGTTCATAATTCGTTGAATTGATACGTTAGATATAGACGGATGTAAATTATCTCTCTATTTTACATTCGATTTTTATCCTTCCTCTTCGATTTCTTCATCCGAAGTTCTTCCTTGCTGACGAGACGAAAGCGACGGTCCGACGGGAGGTAAGATTTTTATTTAATGTTTTGTTTTTTTTTTGTTGCCGACCTAACCCTACTAAATTTCTAACTCTCGCTTCGTTTCAGCAGTGCTCCTTCATTCTTGGAAAGGCTTTTGGAGATATCCCTGAACGGCGAACACACTTTCAAGTTCTATAAGTGTTGATTTTTTTTCATTTTTATCATTAATTTCTTGGTATTGAGGTTGAATTTCATCAGAATATTAGAAGAGAATGTTGGTGTGCTTATTTCCTTATCTTAGAAGCTTTTAAATTTATATATAAAAAAAGGATCGGTATATTGGACTAGAAACTATTGGGTGCAGGGCTACTGGCTCAAAGAGACCCCGCTGCATTGAAAAACAAGGGTCGTTCTCGATTGTCACAATGTCACGTACCTTCCTCTAAGAATAAACAAGTATCTTAAATTATGTGTAGGATATTTGTTGTTCGGATAACTTTCTTTTCTTTATGTTTTTAATTTGTAATTTTGTTTTTTTGTAGAAGTAAGAATGTCAACACCTCCTCAATTGACATCAATAATTAACACTAGTTCTAGTGTGACTATAAATAGTGACTCAACTCCACCAGAGTCACTACCCTCTGTCATAGAAGTGGGCCCAGATGAAATTACCATAAATGAGGATGAAGGTGATTCTACTCATACTTCAAAAAGACAAAAAAAGTCTCATCTATGGTTGGAATTCAAAGAAGTATCACTTAATGGTACAAAAAAGGCTCAGTGCGTTCATTGTAAAATCAATTTTTGAGTGTTATTAGTGGTGGAGTGACCACACATATGAGTTGACATTTGAAACGTTGCACTAGTAGAAAAGTGGCAATGAGAAAACAAAAAACCTTAAACTTTCAACCAGTGGGAGCGGGGTCTAATGTTGATCAAAGTCCATCTAGACTTCCTTTTATGGCTTTTAGAGGAAAATATGATCAAGCTAAAATGAGAGTACTCATTGCTCATTAGATTCTTATGCATGAGCATCCATTCATGACATTAGAAGAGGAGGGATTTAATTTTGTAATGAAGATGGCAAATATGAATTATGAGAAAATATCTAGTAAGACTATTAAGAAGGAGTGTATGGAGGTGTATGAGGCAGAGAAAAAGAAATTGAAAATTTTGTTAAAAGAGATTAACAAGATTAGTCTTACCACGGATCTTTGGAAGTCTCAAAATCAAAAAATTGAATACATGGTTATTACTGGGCATTTTATTGACAGTAATTGGAAGCTACAAAAATGAGTCATGAGTTTTGTGCATCTTCCTCCTCCTCGTCATGGCGTTGATATAGCAGATGCAATTTACAAGTGTTTGAAAGAGTGGGAGATTGAAAATAAAGTTTTTAGTATTTCAGTTGATAATGCTGCATATAATGATGTTTGTATCAGAGTTTTGAAACAAGATTTTTCAAGGAAAAAAAAATTGGTGTGTGGTGGAAAGTTGTTTCATGTGCGTTGTTGTGCTCATATTTTGAACTTATTAGTCCAAGATGGTCTTGTTCAGATTAAAGATATCATTGATAATGTGCGTAAAAGTGTCAAATTCATAAATCTGTCTGAGGCTAGACTTCGCACTTTTTCTGAAATTGTACAACAATTAGAACTTGGTGAAAAGAGGTTGGTTATTGATTGTCCAACTCGTTGGAACTCCACTTATGACATGTTATCTTCTGCATTAAAATTCAAAGATGCATTCTCTAGATTTAAAGTTAGAGAACCAACATATGATTGTTTGCCAAGTTTTGATGAATGGGAAAAGGTTGACATGGTGTGTGAGATTTTAGAAGTTTTTAATGCAGTTATTAATATAATTTCTGGGAGTGACTACCCTACTTCTAATTTGTACCTTAGTGAGGTATATAGGGTAAAAGAAGTTCTGGATTTTCATTCTACAAATGAAAATGTTTTTATTAAGACAATGGTTAGTAGAATGAAAGAGAAATTTGAGAAGTATTGGGGTGAATGCAATTTATTGATGGTTGTTGCTTCAGTTTTGGATCCAAGGGTCAAATTAAAGTTGATCGAAATGTGTTTTTCAGTGATATATTCTATGGAGGAAGCTACAATGAATATAAATTTAGTTCGACGCACCTTATATGAGATCTACGATGTATATGTATCCTTATATAATGTGGATATTAGAAATGAAGAGATTGTTTCAAGTACTAGTAGCTCTATGGGTGTTTCCACAAGTCGTAGGCCTTCATCAAGTTCAGGTTGGTCAAAGTTGATGAGTTATATGAAACAAAAGGATGTAGTTAATTCACCAAGGTCAGAATTGGAAATTTATCTTGAAGAAGGTGTATATAGTTGTGAGGAAACTTCACAATATGATTTTGATGTTTTAGAATAGTGGAAAGTGAATCATATGAAATTTCAAGTATTATCTGAGATAGCAGCAGACATCCTTGTAATTCCCATATCCACAGTAGCTTCAGAGTCTACATTTAGTGTTGGTGGTAGAGTAATAAACTCATATCGTTCTTCCTTGGCACCAAGTACAGTTCAAGCTTTGATTTGTGGCAGTGATTGGATTCGGGTTCTTCACGGTGTAAAGAAAAATCAAAAGGTGAATTTCTTTGATCAATTATTTATTATGATATTTTTTAGTATATTTTTTAGTTTTATTTATTAAAATTTTGTTTTATGATTACAGCCTGAGAAGAAGAGTGTAGAGATAATGCTACCAGCTACATGATTTTTCATGTTTCTCTCATCATGGTAATTTTAATATTTTTAACGACATTAAGTAACTAGTAATGGAAGAGTATTTTTTTATCTGACAATAACTAATTTTATTTTTTTGTTTTTGTCATAGGTGGAGATTTTGTTCATGCAGGGACGTATCTTCTAGCATTAAGATAAACAATTATAGTTTGTAATTTTATAATGGATTTATAGTTTTTATTTGGGTGATTGTAAATTGATAGTGATATTTCATTTAATTTTGTTGTGTTTGATTATTGTATGAAGTTTATTTATAATATTATGCAGTGTATGAAGTGTTTAGACTATTTTATGGAGTGTTTATGGAGAATTTATGAAGTGTTTATGGAGTATTTATGGAGTGTTTATGCAGGTATTATATATATTGACTATGCCCAATTTTAAGTAGAGGTCATGCCGAATTTTATACAGGTATTATATACATAGATTATACTCAATTTTAAGAAGAGGTTATGCCTCAATCTTATACACGTATTATATATATAGGTTATGCCTAATTTTTTGTAGTGGTCATGTCCAATTTTATGTAAAATGTATGTATAATTTTATATATAATTTATTTGATATATATTTTTTGAAAATTTTTAAATGTATGTTGAGGCTCGAGTTCAGCTCGAAGCCCGGCTCGAGCTCGATTAAAAATTTTGGGCTTGAGCTCGATAATAATTTTAGGCTCGAGACGAGGCGAGGCTCGAAGCTCAGCTCAAAATATTTAAATCAAGCTCGGCTCGATGCCACCCCTAGTTGCAAGATCTAGTGCTGAAGCAGAATACCGAGCTATGGTCCACACTATAAGTGAACTTTTATGGATAATGACTCTTCTTACCAAATTGGGATTTTATAAAGGAGGCTCTATGGACCTACATTGTGATAATCAAGCAACTATTCACATTACGTCAAATCCAGTCTTCCATAAAAAAAATATATATATTGAAGTGGATTGTCATTTTATACAGGAAAAGTTTCAAGCAGGAATAATTTCTTGTAAGTATGTTTCATCTCAAGAGCAATTAGCTGATATCCTCACCAAACCGATTACATCCAAAATTCTATCTTATATAGGTGGCAAGTTTATGATGTATTTTCTCCTCCAACTTGAGGGGGAGTGTTGGAAGATGGGCTCAAGCCCACAAGCTCAAGGCTAGAAGCCCACACATCGAAGGAGTACCAAAGTGGTTATTTATGGTATGTTCCATAAGGATGGCATAAATATGTAAATACATTGTCTTAGTATGTCTTTTAATCTGTTGAGTTGTAACCCTAAGGGCTTTGTGACACTATAAATAAGAGCATTGGCTAAGAGGTAAGGCATTCAAGCCTTCTCCTCTTTTTGAAAAATCGTCCAACCACCCTCTCTTCTATCAAACGCCTAGCCAATACAACCCAAAAGACCGGTCTGTTAAGTGTGGAAAGCCAAGTAACTAACCCAGGTTGACCAAGGGTGGACGGAACCTAACCCAGGTGGACCGAAACCACCTAACTCTGACACCCACCATTCCCGTTCCCTACCGCTTCCATCGGGATTCAAATGCGGAATGTGGTGCCCAGCTCTGATACCAAATGTCAAACACCTAGCCAATACTACCCAAAAGACCGGCCTGGTAGGTAGCAGAAAGCCAACTACTTAACCCAGGACTATAACAACACATCCCACTTTCACGAGTTGATGACCACGGCGGTCCACTCTAGCGACGACCTACTCTAGCAACGGCCCACTCTAGAGATGACCCACTCTAGCACACTGCTAGGTTGCCCCCTTCGCGAGGTCGCCCCTTCGCTAGGTCGCCCCCTTCAGGATTCAAACTCAAGACGTGGGTGCCTGCTTTGATACCATATTAAATGCCTAGCCAATACAACCCAAAAGACCGGTTTGTTAAGTGCGGAAAGCCAAGTAACTAACCCAGGTGGACCGGCACCACCTAGCTCTGACATCTTCTCCCTTGATGCATTCTCTCCTTCTTCTTCCACGTTAACCTAGAGTCATTCTCATGGGGTCCTAACTTCTAAAAAAGTGAAACAATGGGTGATTGCTTTCTCTGTATTGGAAAAGGTTGACATTAAAGCCCTAAAGAAGCTTTTGGTGCAGAAGCGGATGTTTGTTTAAAATGCTTGATTTTAGCATCATGCATTTCTTATTAGATTTTTTCTTCTTTCCTTTCTATGTCTAGTATTTGATAGAATATGTATCGATTTCAAGGCATTTCCTCTTGGATTGCAAGTTACGACAAGAAATATAGAAGTATCTTTCTCTTAGACAGATGTACCAGGTGGTTGACCATAAACTGAAATCTGAGGCTAAGATTGATTGTCATGTGCACAAGTGATTCCAACTTGTTCAAAACTGCAGGATGGTGATGGTTTGGAGCTCAAAAAAAGAATCTCGGGATGTTTCCTACCATATCTCGTTGGTTTATTGATCCTTCAAAGGTTGAGGAGAGCTTTCAAACACTTAATCAATTGAAGGACAAACAATTGGAGGAGTTTGACCTTTCTTTTGGTTCCTAACACTAGTTTACAGCAAGCACTTACATATCGAGTACTTACTTGTTAACCTTTATAACTCTTCACAAGGAGGAACTTGTTTAATTTGAATTTGATATATTCCTAATTTGAAAAAGTTTGATGCTTTCCAAATGTACAGGATGACTTATTGAAGATATTGGGTGATAAACACTCATTATATAATTTTCTTAATACTCTTTCAATCAAGTGTTCTTATTTACTTTTCAACAAGAATATGTCAAGGAAATCCTTGTTGAGGCTGCTGCACAGAAATCTGCTGGAAACTTTAAAGTGGTTAAGTCATGCATGAATCTGCTAGTGGTAAGACCTTGGTTACCTTTTTTGATGTTCCACTATATTAGGTCCACTTCACTAGAAGTTGTCTTTTATTTATATTAAACTACATTTGTATTTTACATGTGCCCTTCAATTTTGAGAAGAGTTTGTGAGCCATATTTCAAAAGTTATTAGAAGTTGGTCTTGCAACTTTATATTACATCAATTCTATGCTACGAAATTGTAGATTTTGTGTTGTTCTTCCAAAAATGAATAGCCAAAGTTAGTAGATCTCTTCCCATCTAATAAATATAGAATTTTTCCAAGCCAAAACCTAAGTGGGATTATTCTTCCACACACAATAACTTACTCTCATTCAACTAGCCTGAGACATGGAGCACAAGTATAGATCGCGAACTTCTTACCCACTAATAAATTGTTATTCTATAATTAATTTTTTTTAATCTTTAAATAACTGAAAGAAAGCTGATCATATGTAACTGGGATCAGAAAATACCTGTTGATGTCTTTCATTTGACTCTAAGAACATCATAGGGTAAGTATTGTTTCCTTCAAAATATTTGTGAAAATATTTGACTTGCAGTAGCTTTTACAGTAGCTTCTCATGCATTGGATGCTATGAGTCTCCCCTCTAGTTTGCATATCTTTCATTTCATATATGTGATAAATATTAAGATTTAAGTTGCTTTTGAGTAGTATATTTACTGCATTCAGTTCCTCTTGCAGGATTCCTACCCCCAGCTTAGGAAACTTGTTGAAACCAGTGCGCAAAAAGGCTCAAACCTTTTAGGAAAGCAACCCCACGGATCTTATACAAGGATTGGCCTGGTCGATACAAACAACTATTCCAACACTTCCCCGCACGGGCAAAACCGGTGGACAAATTCACCGGAAAAACCCAGGACAAATTTCTGGAAAAACCCAGATCAAATTCGGTGGGAGCGGGATTCGAACTCGGTACTAACCTGCTTTGATACCATGTTGAAACTAGTGCGCTAAAAGGCTCGAACCTTTTAGGAAAGCAACCCCACGGATCTTATACAAGGACTGGCCCGGTCGATACAAATAAATATTCCAACAAAACTATTTCTCAACAAAATTCACCAACATATAAAGGAGAGGCTTCTGGATGCGAAGTATGCCTGTGCTTTCTTATTTAACATCATTGAAGCCCAACCACCTGAATTTAAAGAGGTAGGGTACTATCATTTTCACAGTTCACATAAACTTAGTCACTAAAATTTCTTCCAATAATGATGCATATTATGGTTTAACAGACTTCATCTTTTCTTTTCTTTTTTGGAAATTGTCATTTGGTGGGTCGAAAGCTTCCTCATGTTTACTAATGTATTTAACCATTTTTGTATTGGCAGAACAAGCATAACTAGATTGAAATTATCCAAATGTGTCAACAACTGAAGGCAAGCCAAGTTCCAACAAACTGTGATGGGATCTCCACATTGGTGTACCCAGAGAGTATTCTTTCATATTTGGTCCATGCTCTTGCACATCACCCATCATGTCCTAATATTGATGAATGCAAGGAAGTTTGGGCATTTGAGCCAATTTACAGGTACAATTTATTCTTTAATTTATTTTTTATGGGAATGTACGAATGTTCTTTATTTTATTTTTTATGGGAATGTGTGAATGTTCTTTATTATTATTACTATTATTATTTTATTATTTTAAATTGATTATTCTTGCTATTATCACTATTATCATTTGTATTGTTAAAGTTGGTTGGTTCCTCTAAAAAGACTATATGAGCTTAGGTGACCTCTTCCCAACTAATAAGGATAGGATACTCTCTAGATGGAGCCAATGTCGGACTTCTCTTACACACAGCAATTGTCCTCAATTTTTAGGCTAAATGTAACTGTCTCTCTCACTCTTTCTCCTCCCACTCTCTTTGGTTCTCTGTTTTAGTGTCTTAGGTTTCTGAAGCCATTGAAATATCTTCTTTCTTATTTAGTCCTCATTCAGATTTTAATGTTGCAACCAAACATGTCATGTGCTGCAATTTTACTTATTGAAAAGCAAAAGTTTTTTAGGAGTATGTTAAAACATATTTGTAAGTATATGGTCTAACTGTGTAATTTTCTTGAAGAATTGGAGGATGTTTTCCCTTCTCATTATGTAGACCTGACAATTTGAAAGTTAAGTCCATCTATTTTGTTACTAAATTTCTCCATATTTTCAAGGCAATTGCACCTGTTCCTTACGGCCATGTTGCATGGTTATGAAGAGGGGAAATCTGGGTTTAGTCCCAACAAAGACACCCTTCATGCAGTTGTCTCTATATTTCATAATATCAAGATTTTTGAAGATTATGCTGATGGGAAGAGTACGAAAATGTTGCATGCAATTTGTGACTTAGGGCTGTCAATCACAAAACGTCGAATTTGTAAGAAGGATGATTTTACTGATTATACAACAACTTTTCCTCTACCTTCAGCACTTTATAAACCATTGGAGAAGAAAGAAGGTGACATCTCTGAGGTGAGCCTTTTCTGCATAATGAAATGTTCAGTCAATTAAAAATTAATATATGACTTCATTTTGTGAGAAAATCAGTTCAAGGGTATTTTGGTCATTTTTCATGTTCGGTTATTTTATGTTGTTGTACTCTTATTCTGCTTTAATATAGTCTATGTACACATTTTAATATTCATAGGAAGTGTAGAATGGGAGGTATAAGGGAATAAATGATTTTATGTATAGAGGGTATTTTTGTAAAGTTATCATGGACTATCTTATAGTTGGTTTTTGTTGAAAAACAAGTACAGGGACATTTTGATCATTTTACCTTATCCTTATTTATATTTCTTGATGTAATCTTGTTCTACATGTCAAACTATGTCTATGGACCAAATGTCATGTAAAGAGGACACATAGAATAGGAGATATAGAGAATAAGGGTTTTCACTTAAAGTAAGGGTATTCTTGTAAATTGTACTCAACACTGATTATAAATAGAGGTGATGTGTATGTCCCCCAATGCAGTCACTTTCTCAAATATTTCCTCTATACTTTCTCTCCCTCTCATTCTCTCTCTTCAAACCTCTTTCTTCTTAACTTTTTCAGTTCTCTTGAGTATCATCGAAGATCATGGATCAAATAAATTATCAAGACATTTTGCATTCAATGATGAAAAAAAAGTAAACCATTTTGCATTCACTAGTTTGATTTTTTTAAAGGTTTCTTAAATTCTTAAATTTTTTATTGACTGTTAAATTACAATCCTACCCTAACTAGCTAATTTAATCAAATATTCGGACAAGAAATATTCGATAGACATTAATTCTCAAATCAAATTTAATAAACATTCAAAACCTAAGTTCAAACTATAGAAAAATTAAATTACAAAATGACGGATAACTCCCCTTCTCCTTCCTCTCACTCGGGCAGCAAAGGCTCGTTCTCACGGGTGTTGCAATTTCCAGAAATTGAGGGCTTAGGGTTGCAAGAGCAAGTGGCCGGAGGTAGAGATGACTCCGGCGAAGAAAGATAGAAACCCATGGATGGAGGTGATGTGGCGGACGACGGAATGGAGCCGAAGTCCTCTGATTGGCTTTCTCAAGTCTCAGTCGGAGTCGGAATAGCTCTAAAAATGGTCGAAAATGCAGAATCGGTTCCAGAGGAGCCCTCTCGGGTCACCTCTCGCCCTGGGGACCAGAAAATGGCAGCGTCGAAATCGCCACAATGGAGACTGTCTCAAGCTCTTCTCGGGTTTGTTCTCGGTTGCCGGATGGTGGAGGACGACGGAGACGAACGGTCAAAGGCTGGAGGGAGACTCTCTCGAGCTCTCCTCTCCTTTCGCCGGTGGCTCCTCCTCCTCTGTCGAGTTGTCTTCCTTCCTTTTCAATACGATTTTGCCCTAAAAATCACATCCCCACTAATGGCATTTCTTTAAATATCTTCTTCTCCACACAAAATTCTCCTGAAATTCATTAATGAAATCCATAAAAATCTTTTCAGGAAGAAATAAACACTAAAAGCAATGAAATATAATTTAGGATAGAAAAAATATGCAATATAAGCAGTGATTAATGCCAAATTCAATAAATGCACATTTCATGTGAAAACCGATAAATAACCACCTATAACACAATTATAAGGGTTATTCAATTATAATTAACCTAGTTCTCATGTCAAAATCTGGCATCTATCATCACCTCACCAAACTTGGGCCACCTATTGATGAAGAAGATATTTCTTATACTAAGTGGTTAAAAAATGATACTTTGGTTATTAGTTGGCTAATCAACAGCATGGTAGAACATGTCTCCAACAATGTTATTCATCTTGATACATCTAAACAAATTTGGGAGACATGTGCTAAGTTGTACTCTATCTCTAACAACTTACACAGGCCATATGATATTCTCCAAAGAATTTTCAACACTAACAAGGATAAAATATTCATGAATATTTTGCTCGTTGTAGAGGCCTTTTTCACGAATGGAAAATTGCTCAACCTACCTCCACGGATGTCTCTATCCAAGATAAGTAGAAAGAAGCCTTAGTCACTACCATTTTCCTTGCAAACATTAAGCCATATCTCGAAGTTACTGAAAGTCAACTTCTTAGCGGCTCTACTATTCCCACTTTTGACCATGTATGTGCCACATTACTCAGTATTCTACATGCTTCTTCTTTTATTGCTGAAGTATCACCCGCTATGTACTCCGGGCATAGGGGAACATCGACCGATCGTGGCTGAAGCCGTGGAGGAAATTATAGAGGAGGACGAGGAAGAAGTGGAAGAAATGGAAGAAATGGTTTTGTCAGAACCGATGGTAAGGAATGCAATCACTGTGGGAGATATGGCCACACCATAGATCTGTGTTATGACAGGGAATGCCCCAATATGGCCACACTATAGAGACATGTTATAGAACTCATGGCAAACCGAATTGGATGAAGGCTAATCAAGCCTTAGTAAGTGATACAGAGGAGGAGCAGTCGACCATCAACAAAAAATAAAACCCTTACCAATGATGAGTATGACTTATTCCAGAAAATGAAAACACTGATGGTTTCTTCTCTAAGTTCCTCCTCAACTGCTACTGCCACCACCGCTTCAGGTATATTATCTACCTCCTCTTCATCCTGGATAATTGACTCAGGGGCCTTCGAGCATCTCACGTATAACAAAAATCTACTACACTAATTTTCTCCTTGTCTATCACATAAATTTATTACCATAGCCGATGGCTCTCAAACTAAAGTTCCCGGGAAAGGATCCACCTCTGTTACACCATCACTTCCACTCACAGATATTATTTTTTTTCCTACTTTTCCCTTGAATCTTTTATTTGTTAGTTAGCTCACAAAATATTTTAATTACTCCATCACCTTCTCGCCCACTTCTTGTGTATTTCGGGATCTTATAGCAAAGTAGGTGATTGGTGGAGGCCGTGAACAAGGGGAGCTCTACTACCTGGATGTGCCTAAAATAAATACCGTTTCAACTAGTGAAACTGTTATGGTCCCGGACCATTGACATCGTGATTCGGCGAAGAGAGAAGTCGTCTAGTGATGTTGGGGTTAAACCAGGACGACCTGCTTTGCCTAGACGCCCTATGTTGGCGAGAAGGAGATGGAAGAAGGAGATAAGATCAGGCTCGTAGAGGGGAACCTGTACCCTTGGGTTCGTCAAGGAGAACACCGATCCTAGGGTTCTTTAGAGGAGAACGCCAATCCTTTTCTGAGTGAATTTAGACTTGTCTTCTTCAATTTTCGTGAGCCCTTTTAGAGGCTTACCACGCAAGAGAATTCGAAGGTCCAAATTACAAGAATGCCATTATGGCTAAAACACTCCTAACACTATAAATAAACCAAGTAAAATAAACATATTGGGTTATTAACTCAACCGCTTAACTCATCCGCGTCGTCTCTGAATGACTCGTCCAGCTATCGAGTCCACAACATCAATCCCCCCCTGGAGACAGAGCTTGAAGGTGGGATAAGCTTGTCGAAACACTTCCACATCCTCCCATGTGGCCTCAGTTGCATCGGTGTTGGTCCACTGAACAAGGACCTCCCAACCGTTCTGGTGCTGTCAAGTACTCAATATAGTGGTTGGAGTGAGAAAAACATGCCCGTCATCAACCGAAGGTAAAAATGGAGCTGGAGGTGGTGCTGGCCCCTTGAACAGCTTGAGAAGGGACACATGAAAAACATTGAGAAGCTTGGAATCGAGTGGAAGTTGCTGCTTATAGGCCACCTAGCCAACGCACTAAAGAATAGGGAAGGGCCCAAAATATTTAGGAGAAAGCTAGTGTCGACGTCCAGCAAGGGAATTTTGACGGTAAGGCTGGAGATGGAGCCACACTACATCACCCGGATTGTATTGAACATCCCGGTGTCCCTGGTCATAATATTCTTTCATACGAGTTTGAGCTTTCTGAAGGCATTGGACAACATATTGCAGCACTTGATCATGGTCCATCAGGGCTTAGTCAACAACATCAACTCTTGTGGAACCTGGAACATAGGAGAGCAAACACAGGGGTTCCCACCGGTATATGACCTGAAAGAGGGTAGATTTTAAGGTAGTATAGAAAGACGTATTATAGCATGTTGGAATATATTATGTAATTAGGGTGGCACTGATGTAATTAGTTTACGTTTTTTGTCTCTTCTTCACTCTTATAAGGGTAAAGGGTATAGTTATAATATTGGTAGTTTTGATATCTATAAATATACCTTATGGGGGAGGGTTTGTAAAATATCCATAACCTTTTATTCCTCTTGTTTTCTATCAATGTTTTTTTCTCCATGATCTAAATCATGGAGTCCTGAAAATCAACATGGTATCAGAGCATTGATTTTCATGACTCACTTCTATGGTTTTCAAGATTGAAAAAAAAACCCATTATTTGTTTTCTTTGCTCATATTGTTGTTTTGATTTTTGTCTTTGCTGGAACTTCATTTTACTTTTTATATTGTTACTCTAGTTCTCTAGCCTCAAAATAATCTCATTATTTTGCTGGTGACGAAGAAGGAGTTGTTTTTATATTTGGAAGTCCTCCACTGTCTCGCCCAGATTATTGCCATCAATTTGTTGATAATACAAGATCGCTACTAATTGATTCATGGCTGCTCTTCTATTTTTGGAAGTGCTCTCTGCCAGAAGTTACTAATAAATCATATCCTGGAAGTTTTTTGGAACTTAATCCATCAGTAGTAAATCCAACCTGGTAATCCGAAGCCCTCTGCTGAATCTGCACGGCTCTCTGTTGTCATGATCATTTATTTCTGGACCATTGTTTTCATAGTTATTATTTTTTGTTGTTGCTATATCTCGTTGTTGTCTCACTTTGAAGCGAGTGGGGAAGAGTCGTCGGTTCTCTGCTTAGTTTGTTATCCTAAATTGTAATCTTGATCTTGATCTTGCTTCTGGTTTCCAGAAACTCCTCTACCATACGGTGTTTCATTGATATCCCGCTCTGTTCATAAGAGGGGACGATGACAACAGGTTGCAGCTAGAACAGTTGTTCCTTCGCTGCCTTATTCTTGCCTCTGCCGGGTTGAAGTTTTACTTCGAACGTTATCTTTGGAAAATATATCGTGATATCTGAAGCATGCGATTAGCACGGAAAATACTTTGGAAACTCTATGATGGATTGTTTTTTTAATCAGAAATATCTGGCACACTTTCCGTTGGCTCGTCTCTGTGGCTACCGTTGCTACTGGTTGTTTGGTTTTTCATTCGGGATCCAGCACCGTGGGACAACTCTGCTGTTCCGCGCTGTTGAGAACCAGAGAAGATGACTCCGTTGTGAGACTGCCAAGTAGTGTTTTTATTCATTGGATTATTTACTTTGTCGAGAATATTGTTTTCGGCGAGTCCTTTCTAGCGTCGGCAAGGGGAAGAAGAAGAATTTCATCTCCCAAGTTGTTCGTCGTCGTGTGGGAGAATGAGTTGTTTCCCAATTTTGCTTCTACCGGATTTTTCTACTTGCTTCATAAAAAATTATGGCGGTCAATCAAGAAGCATCTCTGTTGGATTTTTTGAGTCATGTCTGCTATCTGCTCTGATTGGAGATCTCTTCATTTTTTGCCTGGTTGTTATCTTTCTGGATGTTGGATTATTTACGTTCTGTTGTGGTTCATCGATGTCCCACTCTGTTCGGAAACAGGGACGACGACTGCCTGATTTCTGCCTCTACCAAGAATTACAGTCTTGTTGCCGTTGTCAGAGAAGACGATATTATTCTGGTGTTTTGAAACTCTTCTGAGGCATCGACAGTAGCAATTGAAGCACTTTCCTCTCTTTCCACAAATTCGACCAGCCCTCATTTTCACTTTGACGCAAACCTCTTCTCCCTTAATCCAAACTCTCTCCTTCCACATCCTTCTTCTTCTCCTCTCCTTCTCTCTTCTTCTTCTTCTTCCTCGTTGATCTAAAGTTCCTTTCATGTTCATGTTTCTCAACGCCAACAGAGACTGGGTTAGCCATGGCCCAATCAGGCTTGCCATGAAGTTTCCAGCATGTTGCCACAAGGTGGTTCTGACCACCATAGTAAGTGTAAAGTTGTGGCTCAGTACGTGAATTATTTGGACCCATTCGACCACCTCTATTTTCAGCCCTTCTCATATTTCGACCTCCTCTCATATTTCTGCCCCGTCTTCGGTATGATGAAGATGTACCCCGATTGCCGGAAAACAATGGCGATGGGGCATGAATAGGAGAAGGAAGGGATGTATCAGGTATCTGAAGTAATGTAGCAATAATGTCATCGAAGGATGGAAGAGTGGAAGAACTTAGAAGCTGAGTTTTTGCAACCTCAAGGTAAGGTTTAATATTCGATAAGCAAATGGCTGCTGCCAAAGCTTCTCGTTGTTGTTTATGAACGGCAATATCAGTGGAGTATGGCTAAGCTATTTTCCATTCATGGAGATGGCCTCGGAATTGGGCCAAAAATTCGTGAATATTATCTCCATGTTTCGTATACAATATATTTTGTAAGACATCATATACTTTTTTTAATGAGGCAATACTTGAGTAAAGCTTAGCACGAGTATCCCATATGTCCTTGGCGGTTTCCAAGTGGACCACATTGTTGGCCACATGCTCTTCCATGCTATTGATGAGCCAACTTATCACCATGTAATCATTTTTAACCCACTTGTGGTAGGTCTCATCTTCTTCATCAATCGGAGGAGGAAATTTAATAACATGGCTTAAGAGGTCACGAGTAATAAGAACCCTCTGAACCGATTGTGACCAGCTCATGTAATTGGAGAGACATCTTAGTGGAATCATAGTAATACGGAGTATATCACTCTTATTACTATTGTGTCCACTCTCCATGATGAGTCAAGTCAAATGTGGAGGTCAGGGGAATGGGCCTTCTTCAAATAACAATTACTCAATGTAATTTGAATAACCCGTGGACCAAATCAGTCACCATAAAAGGAGAACAAGAACCAATTTCTTTCACGAGAGCAAGCACAAAATTATCAAAAAATTTGTGCCTTTAGCAAATGAGAATAAAATCCAGCCATCACTCAACTCCTCTTGTTTTCAAAAAAAAAGGAATTGAAGGTTGATGGTTAATCGCCGCACTGTTTGAAAACCAGTGCCACGGGGAAGAAGAAGCTACTATGGAAAAATTAAAAAGTACCTAAGTTAGGAAACTAGGTCATAATCTCGTGCCGACCCGCGCCTGTTCCAGCCCAACCCGGATCAGGTTGAGTTAATCCAGCAACCCGAGCTTACTGCTTCTGCACCAGTATTCTGAGTTAACTCGGACCAAGTCACCCCGGTCTGAGTCAACTCGGACCGAGTCGACCCAACTTAGCCACTTATGTTTCTGCCTCGTTATACGGGTCTGGGTCACAAGGTTTATACCTATTTTTTTCTATGAGTCGGCTATATTGGTTTGATATCTTACTCGGTTCTTTTTCTTCGACTGGATTATTATAGTGAATTATTACCCGAATTTGGTGCAACATCCTTATTTACTGATAGACTTGTTGCGGACTATTTCATGTGTCCTTATTACTCTTAATAATTTATATTATTTACCAGTTATCCAATACTATACAATTGCACATATGGTCCATGTTATTTGGACATTGGCCCATTTCCGCCGCTGTTATTGTGTCTCTTTGATTGAGACATTATTTCTGAAGAAAACTCCTCGGTTGCTTGCATAGAGTTCATCATTTGTTGATTGTTGTTGGCATTGGTTCATTTGATGCAAATTTTGAATTTCTAAGAAAAATAAAACACATGGTGGCCTTAGCATTGTATATTCCTCTTTACCCATTACCCATTACCCTTTGGCAGTCTTTCTCCTACCATCCTTTATTTGACTCTCACTTACCCTTATTGGCCAACCCTTTTAAAGCATTGCTTCTGTTGTCCCTTTTATTCATATGGGTGTTTAAAGTCCATTGAGACTTTTAATTGGTACCCGTGGGTCTTTTATCACCCTCTTGTGAATGACAGGCATTACCAACTTTAGTGATTATTTTCTCTATATTCGTTCGAAATCCTTTGAGTTTGGTTTCAACTTATGTTTTATCACCCATTTTTACCTTTTGAGAGTTTGTATCCAGTTTCTTACTTATCCTTGGGACACCGTAATGAAGGAGATTATTACTACATTTATGTTATTTGGTTCAAGCTGGAATCACTGCCATTACCTCGAAGCTTGAGGGAAGATATTGGAATATATGATGTAATTAGGGTGGCACTGATGTAATTAGTTTATGTTTTCTGTCTATTCTTCACTCTTATTAGGGTGAAGGGTATACTTGTAATATTGGTAATTTTGATATCTATAAATATACCTTATGGGGAAGGGTTTTTAAAATGTCCATAACCTTATATACCTCTTGTTTTCTATCAATGTCTTTTTCTCCATGACCTAAATCATGGAGTCCTGAAAATCAACATAGCAATACTCTGCCCACAGAAGCCATTCCACCCAATGCTTAGGACGGCCACCCATAAAACACCTTAAATACATTTCAACCGTGTAATTAACCACTTCAGTTTGGCCATCAGAATGAGGGTGATAAGCCGAGGAAAATTTGACTTTGGTTCCACATAACCTGAAAAGGTCTCGCCAGAATTGTCTAGTAAAAACGGCATCCCTATCACTCACAATGGATTCCGGAATGCCATGAAGGGAACAATATTGGAGAAAAACACTTGCACAATGATAGAAGCTGTATAAGGGTGATCCAATGGGATAAAATGGGTATATTTGGAAAATCAGTCTACCACCACAAAAAGGATAGACTTGCCCGAAACCTTAGGGAGGCCCTCAATGAAATCCATAGAATTGTCAAACCAAACCTATGTGGGAAGATCGAGCGGTTGGAGAACACCCGCTGGACTTAAATGTTCAGCCTTGTTCCTTTGACAAACTTGACAAGTAGCCACATACTCTGCAATTACTAATTTCATACCCTCCAAATAAAAATCAACTCAAATCCGATGTAACATTTTGTGAAGGCCCTCGTGAGTGCTATCATGATAAGATGATAATACCACTGCAACCAAGGGAGAATAGGAGGATAGGTAGGTGCGATGATCATATAAAATGACATTGTCATGAAGGGACCATTTGGAAGGCAATTTCCCATCAGCAATTTGTTGATACAAGTGCTGGAGTGCTGGGGTGTGCTAGATTTCCATTTTGATGGAGTCAAGCAGGAGAGGTTGGGGATGACTGATGTCACAGATTTGTTGTGGTTCCTCTGAGCATCTTGAGAGAGCATCAGCCACTTTGTTCAAAGTACCTGCCTTATGTTTCACTGTAAAATCAAAACCCATTAGTTTGCTAATCCAATGTTGTTGTGGGGATGTGTAAATTCTCTCGCCCAACAAAAAACTTCAAGTTGTAGTGATATGTGCGGATGATAAAAAATTTGCCCCACAAGTAAGGCCTCCAATGTTGAACTGCCTTTGCTAATCCAATGAGTTCTCGATCGTAGGCTGGCAATTTGTGATGGTGGTCTACTAGCTGATGACTGAAATAGGCAATAGGGCGTTGGGATTGTTGAAGCACTGCCCCAATACCTCCTCCCAAAGCGTCACATTCAACCACAAATACGGCCTCAAAATCTGGTAGTTGTAGCACTGGAGCGGAAGCTAAAGCTTGCTTGAGTGCATTGAATGATTGGTTGGCAGCTTCATTCCACCAAAAGGCATTGCGTCTGAGAAGTCTTGTCAAAGGAGCAGCTAATGGACCATAATTGTGAATGAACTTTCGATAATAGCCAGCTAAACCCAAAAATTCCCTGAGTGCTGAAATGTTTCCCGGTTGGGGCCAATTGGTGATGACCTGAATTTTCTCCGGGTCCATGGTCACCCCTGTTGCTGTAATGATGTGACCCAAATAGGCCACCTGAGGTCTTCCAAAAGAACACTTTGAACGTTTCAAGTAAAGATGATGTGCTCAAAGAAGTTGGAAGACAATACATAAGTCTTCTAAGTGTTGGTCCCAAGACTTGTTGAATATTAAATTATCGTCAAAGAAGACTAAAACGAAATTTCTGAAAAAGGCACTAAATACCTCATTCATCAAAGCCTGAAAGGTCGAAGGCGCATTGGGGAGACCGAAAGACATCACTACAAATTCAAAGTGGCCATGGTGGGTGCGGAATGTTGTCTTCTCAATATCCAGGGGATACATCCTTACTTGGTGATAACCCGACCACAAATCCAATTTAGTGAAAAATTGAGCACCATGTAATTCATCTAGTAACTCATCCCCTACAAGTATGGGAAATTTTTCTTTGATCGTATTGGCGTTCAATTCTCTGTAGTCAACAGAAAACCTTCAAGTGTTGTCCTATTTCTTCACATGAAGTACCAGAAAGGAGAAAGGGGACCTACTCGATCGGATGAAGCCTTGCTCTAGCATAAGTTTACAGTGACGTTCAATTACATCCTTTTGTAGGTGTGGGTAACTATAAGGATGAACAACTACCACCTCTGACCCAGCCTTCAAATAGATCCGATGGTCATAATGTCTCAAAGGAGGAAGACCGGACGGTTCCTGAAATAGGTCGGTAAATTCATCCAAAAGTTTGTTTGAAGTCTCTTGTTTGTGGAGTAAGTGTACGTGTGCTGGAAAGTCAGCCTTACGGCCTTGTAACCGAACCTGGTGCCCTCCAAACTCAAAGCTCATAGTCAAAGCTGCCAAATCCCACAAGATGGGCCCCAAGGTTTGCAGCCATTTGATTCCCAAAACCATGTCAAATACCGCTAATGGAATGATAAAAAATTCCGCAGAAATAAGGGTGTCAACAATAGAAAATATTACCGCCTTGCGGACCCCGTAGCTAGGAACCTTCTCCCCATTGGCAACAGAAATCGAAGCAATTAGTTGAGGTTGAATCTGAAGTTGTAAATGCTGGGCTGCAGTGTGACTCAAAAAATTATGAGTACTCCCTGAATCCACAAGTATTAGTAAGGGCTGACCTTGGACTAACGCACACACTTGCATTGTCTTGGTAGACTTGATTCCGGTTATGGCATGTAACGAAATAGCTGGTTCTTCAACCTCAGCCGGCTCCACTTCTAATCCCTCATCTTCCTCATTCTCAACTTCCAACCAAAATAATTTTTTACATTGATGACCTTAAGTATATTGCTCATCACAATTGTAACATAATCCTTTAGCTCTTCGGTCTTCCATCTTGGCCTTGTTCAACTTCCGGATGAATTCCAGGGTGGAAGTACCGGTCTTAGTTGTTGTAGGATTAACGGCAGCAACACTACCTCTCCATGGTTGGGCTGCTATGGTCAACCCAGAATTATTTTTCCCCCCTTGCCAATTTGACCTACATGCTTGAATATTTTGCTTGGCTTCCAATGCTCTGGCCAAATTCATGCTCTTGCTAGGTCTGTAGGGCCGAGGAGTTCCACTTCTAATCGTTGTGATTCGGTCAAATCGGCTGTAAACAGACCAACCTATTGGTCAACCCTCACAACCTTACTTGTCCGAGCCAATTTTTCTTGGAATTGTTTTTGGTACTACTCCACACATCCCATTTGTCTTAACTGCACTAAATCCCCCAATGGATTGCTCTGGGCAAGTAGTCCAAACCAAATGGTGCACAACTCCTTAAATTCTTCCCAATCTAGACCCAGATTTTCCAGTTCTAGTTGATGGGCCCATAGCTGCGCTTCATCGAGCATGTGGAAGGAAATCAACCCCACCTTGTCTATTTCAGTCATTCTTTGGTTGAAAAAAAAATCACATCTATAAAGCCATATTAGAGGGTCTTCAGAACCATTGAAAATAGGGAAGTCCAGTTTTGTGTACCTTGGAACCGCCCCTACTCCTGGACTGTAACCCCCACCGTGTGTTGGATGCTCTGTGCGTCCAGCATACTGTTCGCCCTGTCTGTTCGAAGGGCCTCTTCCCCCTTCTCTTGATGGTGGATTTCTTCCAGAAAATAATTCATACATTCTATTAGTCACAACTTCTAATTGTTGATTTACCTCATGAGTGACTCGACTGTCCAACAACGCTACCAGCCAACCCTCCCTTTCCTCTTGCCTCGCTTTGAGCATCTCAACGAGCTTTGCAAGAAATTCCTCATTGTTGGATGAGTCCCTCATGCTTACCTGCTCTGATACCAAGTTTTTATGGTCCCGGACCATTGACCTCGTGACTCGACAAAGAGAAAAATCATCTAATGGTGTTGGGGTTAAACCAGGACGACCTGCTTTGCCTGGGCACCCTATGTTGGCGAGAAGGAGATGGAAGAAGGAGATAAGATCAGGCTCATAGAGGGGAACCTGTACCCTTGTCTTCGTCAAGGAGAACACCGATCCTAGGGTTCTTTAGAGGAGAACACCGATCCTTTTCTGAGCAAATTTAGACTTGTCTTCTTTCATTTCTGTGAGCCCTTTTAGAGGCTTACCAGGCAAGAGAATTTGAAGGTCAAAATTACAAGAATGCCATCATGGCTAAAACACTCCTAACACTATAAATAAATAAGTAAAATAAACCCATTGAGTTATTAACTCAACCACTTAACTCATCTGCGTCATCTTTGAATGACTCGTCCCGCTATCGAGTCCACAATAGAAACAAAGACAAGTCTATGGCACAATCGGTTGGGAGATCCATCCGCACAATCTCTTCATCTTCTTTTTCCTACTCTTAAAGAAAGGTCAAAATTAAATTGTGAAGTCTATCAACTGAGCAAACACCAAAGGACTACATACTCACCTCATCCAGAACTTAAAAGTGTTGTTCCTTTTTCATTGATTCGCACAGATTTATGGGGGCCCTTGAGCGTCTCAAATATTTTCCAAGTCATATACTTTATTACATTTATTGATGATTTTACTCATACCACATGGTTATTTCTCTTTAAAAAATGTTCCGTAATACCATCCATATTTAAATCCTTCATGCTATGGTGCTCACTCAGTTTGGTCAGAAAATCAAAGTACTTCAGTCCGATAATGCCAAAGAATATACTTCCAAAGACCTTGACTCCTTTTGTCAAGAGAATGACATTATCCATCAAACATTGAGTGTCTACACCCCTCAACAAAATGGTGTAGCAGAACGGAAGAACCATCATCTTCTTGAGGTAGCTCGTAGTTTACTGTATACCATGAAAGTCTCATACTTTTATTAGCCGCATGCCATCCTTACTGCATGTTTTCTTATAAATAGGCTACCCTCTTCTATTCTCGGTCATAAATCCCCATACTCCTTATTATTGCCAGATGATGATCCTTTTTCACTTCCCTTGAAAGCCTTCGGGTGTCAATGTTTTATTCATATTACCTCCCCACAATACAGTAAACTTGATCCCAAATCTATCAAGTGTATATTCTTAGGATACTCTCGCATATAGAAGGGTTATATTTGCTATAATCCCACTCTCGAAAGGTTACTTGTGTCTAGGGATGTAACTTTTTTTAAAGTTTCTTCATACTACTCTGACAATGATTCTCCAAGTTTATCTTCAGTACCAGCTTCTTCTCGACCAGTTGTGACTTGGGTTATGGAAACAGTTTAACCCCCAGATAAATTGGTTGACACCACACTTGCTGAGTTTACGGATCTTCTCTTGTTTTTTTTGGCCCACAATATGATACTCATTCAATTGCCTTGAGAAAAGTACCCAAAACTTGCACTAGGCCCTCTACTTCTCACTCCATATCCAATTTTGTGTCTCACAATCATTTATCCTTTTATTTTGTCAATTTCTTTCATCTATCTCCTCCATATCAATCCCATATTCCTATCAAGAGGCTCTTAAACATCCAGGGTGGAAGGTGGCAATGGGTGAAGAAATGCAGACACTCTATGAAAATCAAACATGGGCTCTAGTTCCTCTTCCATCATATAAGAAACCTGTCAGTTGTATGTGGGTTTTTACTATGAAACACAATTTGGATGGGTCTATTGCTCACCTTAAGACTCGCTTTGTTGCTAAAGGTTATACCCAATGTTCTGGAATTGATTATGAGGAAACATTATCTCCGAAAGCCAAAATGAACTCGGTACGTATTTTATTATCTCTCGCTACTAATTCTTCCTGGCAGGTCTATCAACTTGATGTTAAAAATGCTTTTCTTAATGGGGATATCAAGGAAGAAATTTATATGCAACAACCACCTGGATTTGTGGTTGAGGGGGAGTCAGTATGTTGATTGAAGAAATCCCTTTTAAGGTTTGAAACAGTCTCCTCGTGCATGGTTTGATAAATTTAGCCAAGCAACTCATATGGGCCAGATTTCACAGATGTTTTTTGAATCACTCTGTATTTATTAAAGACACACCTAAAGGCAAAGTGATTTTGTCAGTATATGTTGATGATATTGTCTTAACTAGTCAAGATCTCATGGGCATTTAGAAAACCAAGGAAAAAATTTGTGCAAAATTCAAGACAAATGATCTTGGACTACTTAAATACTTTCTAGGAATTGAAGTACTACAGTTCAGACATGGGATTGTACTATCTTAAAGAAAGTATGTCCTTGATCTACTAGAGACGATAGAAATTATGGGGTGTAGACCAACAAAAACCCCAATGGACTCAAAATACAAAATTATCTGCAGGTACTGGAGAAGATATTGATATTGGAAAATATCAAAGGCTTGTGGGGAAACTCATTTATCTTTGTGTAACAATGCCTGATATATCATATGCAGTAAGTGTCATGAGTTAATACATGCACAAGTCACAACTCAGTCATTAGAAAGCACTAGAAAGAATATTGCGATATTTGAAAAAAGTTCCAAGAAGAGGGTTTCTCTATAAGAACCATGGTCACTTCAACATAGAAGGATTCTCATATACAGACTGGGCCAGATCCCTAGATGACAGAAAATCTACTTTAAGATATTGTACAATGATTGGACGAAACTGGGTTACATGGAGAAGCAAGAAGCAGAATGTAGTTGCAAGGTCTAGTGTAGAAGCAGAATACAGGGCCATGGCACACATAGTTAGTGAGCTTCTATGGATCAAATCTCTTCTCACTGAACTCGGATTCTATAAAGAAGCTCCTATGGATCTATATTTCAATAATCAAGTAGCAATACAAATCACATCAAATCCGGTCTTCCAAGAGAGAACAAAGCACATTGAACTAGACTGCCATTTCATACGAGAAAATTTTTAAACTGACATATTATCTCTCAAACATATATCTTCACAAAGCCAACTTGCAGACATTCTCACCAAACCAATCACTCATACGATCTCGTCCACCATCTGCAGCAAGCTAGGCGTTTACGATGTTTTCTCACCCCCAGCTTGAGGGGGAGTGTTACAATGTGGGACACACCATGGTTGCACAAGTTGGTGGGACCCACCACGAGAATGTGAGATGGCATGATGGGCCATCACACGAGCTGGCATGAGTTGGAAAATTTGAAGATCAAGTGGGACCCATACTGATAACCACGAGTTGTTATCCTTATCACATGAGTTGGAAGATCAAGTGGGACCCACCATGATAACTACAAGTTGGCATCATTATCATAGGATCACGTGCATCATAGAAGAGTTTGAGTTTGAGTTATTTAATTATGATAGACTTATCTTTAAGAGTTATAGTTTGGGTGTAATTAGGAGAATGGTAGTTTAATTGTACTTGGACTCTACTACTTTCCTCTACTTTAAATAGAGTTTCTTGTACTCGGATTATAATAAGAAAGAAGTAGTTCTCCACTCCTCATCTCGCGAAGCCTTCCTCTCTAGCCTAAACTCTTCTCCCTTTTTATTTTCTCTTCTCACTACCTGAGAGCTCTCTCTCTTCTTTTTTCTTTCTCCCTCTCTGACCTTGCTCGAGATTTCGGTTAAGTCCTACATTCAACAACTCTTACATGATCGTATAGAGTTTATAATGGTATGAACAAATCATTTTTATCTTTTTTATAGATTACAATTTTTTTTATCCTTGCATCATGTTAAAAGACACCTACGTGTGTAGGGGTGGCATGACTAGTAAATAAAGAGAACATTCATAGAGATAGTATAGGATTGTAATTATGCAAGCTAGTGTATGCCCTCTTATGTGTTTTTCCTTTTTAAGCATATAGCCCTGAAGGTTTTGTAATCATTGTAAACACTTTAATACAACTATAAATTCTACCTCAAGGCATGGGGTCGAGCATTCAAGCCTCTTCCTCTTACCTCAAATTTGTCCTTATACCTCTCTCTCTTTTCCTCTTCTTTCTTTCCCCGGTTTCCTCTCTCCTCTCTTCCAAGAGCTAGAGTTCCTCTCTTCTCTCCTTCCCATGAGAGAAATCAACATGGTATCAAAGCAAGAAAAGATATGAGATGGAAAAGGAGAAGATGGAGAATAAATGGAGGAAGAAGAAAAAGAAAAAGGAAAAGAAAAAAATGACTTTCTCTTTTTTCCTTTAGGCTTCTTTCCGAATTCCTGAATTTCATTAGATGTTTCACTCTCTTACTGTATGTTTTATAAAGAAAATTATATACCATTGGAAAGACCTTTGAGTCTAGCTTTCAAATCTAAGAGAATTGTTCCTATTAGATTTTTTCTAGAGATATAAATCTACATCTAAATCAGAGAAGGTCAACTAGCAGAAAAGTTACGAGTAGCAGTAGCTAGCCTCAACTTTCTGAACAGTTTGTACCAACATTACTGAGGATTTACTTTTAGAATTATATCTCAAAAGAAATCTATTTAGAGTCTATTTTATAAAAAAAAAACTAGGATAGGAAAAAAGGGAACTCAATTCATGTCAATGCAAGGAGAGATATTACAAAACAAACTAGGAAAAAGAAGAGATTTTTGGCCGAACAGACCTTTCTGTACTTCTGATATTAATATGTCCTACAATATAAATCACAATCACAAATGATTTTGACATAATTATAGACTTAAAGAGATTAAAACTAGACTTAAAGAGATTTAATTTGATACCTATTTTGACATAATTATTGAAACTATTATCACCTTTTGATTTTTTTCAATGTGTAACTTGACGTTTTCTTACAACAATGCAAATATATCCTTACATTTATATTGGATTGACATGAAATATTCTCCTTATGAAATTAAAATTTGATACGTTTCATTAAATTGTAATATTTATTTATAAATATACTTCTTTTGAGAGAAAGAATTTAATAGATTTTGGGTTCTATAATATGATCGAACTGAATACTCTTTCTTCTTTAGCCAACATGAACATTCAATCTTCCAATATTGATATCTCCATCTAGAAAACTCAGATTTAGAATTGTGTTACAATGTGAGACCCACCATGGTGCTCGAGCAGGTAGGACCCACCATGAGGACGTGGTACACCTGGAAGTGTCCTCACCCAAGCAAGCACGAGTTAAGGAATTAAGAAGCACAAGCTAAAATGAGTTAGAAGTCTTGAAGATCAAGTGGGACCCACAAATATCTCACGAGCTAGCAACCTTATCAAGATGAGCTAGCCTCCTCCCTTATATTCACGTGAATGAAGAAAGAGTTCTAGTTCAACTCATTTTGGTCTTCTAGTAGATTGGTTTGAATAGACTTATCTTAGAGAGTTAGACTTGGAATGTAATTAGGAGTGAAAGGTTAATTGTATAAGGACTCAACATCTTCTTCTACTATAAATAAAGGTGTTGTAATTCTGAATTAATCAAGTTACACTTCTCCTTCTTGAGCAAATCTCTCTCTCTCTTTGCTTGGTGCTACCTCTTTTTTCTTTTATTTTCTCTTCTCTCTACCCGAGAGCTCTTCTTCCCTTTTCCTCTTTTTTCTTTTTTCGATCTCTTGCTCAGAATTATGGAAAAGGGATCCTAAATTCATCAGTTTAATAGGTAATAAAATAGACTTACAAATATATGTTTTGACATATGTTATGAACCCAACAATACGTAGAGTCATGTAGACATCGTGGCTGAGTCAATTACTTAGTCATTTTGTTTACTTTTCAGGTTAAATGCCATAGAGGGGTAAAATTTTAATTTTTCCCTGAACCTTTTGATTTTAAAGTTAAATACCAAGGAGGGGCAAAATTGTATATTACTCTTGAACTTTGTGGACAGGAACCCTATTTAGAGGGGGAATGGAATGAAAAGAGACAAGTCTGAATTTAGATTAAATAGAGGGTTAGAGTTCACTAAATGAACTCGAGGGTTTTTAAACTTTTCTTTAGCTTGATTTTTTATTTTTATTTTTCTTCCATACTGATCGCCGTGTAAAATCAAGGGACTGTAACATTTGGTAACAGAGATAAAACAACAAGTGATTCATGGATCGTAAATGCGCCGTGTAAAATCAAGGGACCGTAACATTTGGTAACAGAGATAAAACAACAAGTGATTCATGGATCGTAAATGAAATATGCGTCGTACTATGCAAATAAATTTCAGCAGTGCTACACCAGTACACCCGTCCGTGATTAACACGGAAGATAGGTTGCTGGAATTCGAGAAGCGTCGTAAAAAATTTCAGAGAGGAAAGTCGCCGAAGATGAACAATCGCTGCTATTCATCGGCTGACCTCAAAATTCCAAGCAGGCAAATCCAGAGCAGAAGTCCCGAGCACCTGGAAACCCAAATTCGGACGGGTATGCTGCAAAAAATTTGATGATAATGACCGATTTGTGCTCTCGGCCAGATGCCTCCTTCGTCAACACTGTTGATGTTGTTCGCCATTGGGAAAAGTCTCCTAAGGGCATTATTTTTGGCGACAACGGTGTTGGGAGGAGCTTCTGGATAAATATGAAAGTTGGCATCGCCTCCAATTCTCACTCAGCAGAAACACACCTCAACTCATCGACATCAATGCCAGGTGAGTCTTCGAATTCCTCTATCCTGCGTGTACAAATTGGGGAAAGGCACCCTCTGTCTTGGGATTCCTGTCAACAACAGCATGAGGGCAGTGTGGAGGCTTCTTCCTGGGGGTATGGAAAATTGGGCTTCGAAAATTTCATTGTGGACGAGTTGGGTGTTCCAGGAACAGTTACTGCAAGGGGTTCTTCGAACTCTAGTGGGGACGGTAATGTGTATGGTGGTAGTAGGGGAGGTGGTTATGGTGCCCCTCCTGGCAGTGATAGAGGTTTTGGTGGTGATAAATTTGGAAGTGGTGGCGAGAGCTATCCTGGGGGTGGTGCTATCCTAGAGCTATCCTGGGGGGTGGCGGGAGCAACGCTGCTCAAAATTATCAGGGCAGAAAGGTATGCTCAATCCTCTTAACTAATCTAGAGCTCTATGAAGACATGGGAATTTCTGGAATGTGTTGGAGGGAGCTGACTACCATTGATTATGGGATCCTAAAAATAGTAACTCTTATGTTTGCTAAAAGGCTGGACTGAAAGGGGGAGTATGGGATGTATGTGCTCAGAAGTCTTATTGAACAAGGGAAGGTGAGGAATTACAGTACTGTTGTTGGAATGTGTTGGAGGGAGCTGAATGCCGATGATAATGGGATCAACGAAATTTTAACTCCTATGTTTGAGAAAAGACCGAAAAGAAAGGGGGAGTGCTTTGATGTTCTTATGGGAGGTGTTTCTGCTGCTGTATCAAAAATAGCAGTTGCACCAATTGAGCGGGTGAAGCTCTTGCTCCAGAATCAGGATGAAATGATCAAAGCTGGCAGGCATTGGTGATTGCTTTGCAAGAACAATCAAGAATGAGGGTTTTGTATCTTTATGGAAGGGAAATACTACAAATGTTATCAGTTACTTCCCCACCCAAGCCCATTAACTTTTGCCTTTAAGGATTATTTCAAGAGACTCTTCAATTTCAAGAAAGATAGAGATGGATATTGGAAATGGGTTGCTAGTAACTTGGCATCGGGAGGATGTGATGGTGCTTCTTCCCTTCTCTTTGTCTATTCACTTGATTATGCTCGAACCCGTCAAGCCAATGATGCCAAGGCTTCCAAGAATGGAGGTGAGAGGCAGTTCAATGGTCTTATAGATGTCTACAAGAAGACTCTTAAATCAGATGGCATTGCTGGTCTTTATCGTGGATTTAACATCTCCTGTGTGGGAATTAGTGACTACCATGGACTCTACTTTGGAATGTATGATTCCCTTAAGCAAGTGGTTCTAGTTGGCGAGATACAGAATAGTTTCTTCACAAGTTTCTTGCTGGGTTGCGGGATCACAATAGATGTTGGGTTGGCTTCCTACCCAATTGATATTGTTCGAAGAAGGATGATGATGACATCTGGTGTAGCTGTGAAGCTATCTAGGACCTTAAAATATGATTGTGTTAGTCCAAATAGTAAAGGTACACTTTGCCATGTTGTTGAGACTGATACTGATATAGAAATTGTTGAGACTCCAGGGTTATTTGTACACTTTGCTCAAGATAATTCACCAGAAAAACAGAGCGTGATTGAGACTGGTGTAAAATTGCAGGAGGTGTGTCAATTAGAGCAAGCTCAGGATGAAGTGGCAGGATGTGATTGGGAAAATTTAATGTCCAATGTTGCTGACCTTTTGATATTCAATGCATCTTTTACACCTGAAGCTTGTAGGGTGGAGAATTAGAAACTGGTGGAACATGAAACTGAATTTTTTCTGCTCATGTTCTGGATTTAAAACGTCAAAGGTGAGTACCCTGCTTAGTCATGTTAATGAGCTGAAAGATATATTGAAGCAGGGATGAAATGAATATGAAAGGGCCTTCATTCTCGGTTGTGCTCCATTATTTGTCTCATTGACTTCTTGCATGGTAAGTGATGGTGCTCGATTGCTTCTGCCACTAACTACTGGCTCCAATAATGTTGTAATTGTTGTTTCTGTTAATGAACCAACCAGTATAAGAGCTTATGCACTCAGCTCAAAGGTGGATATGGATTAGATGACTGATAGGTTCGAGTGGCATGAAATCTGGCATGAGAATGATAATAGCAGTGAAGATAATCTTAAACAAGCAAAGGATCGTGCAGTCAATATTTATGCAGAGATTCATGGCCATGGAATGTCAAGTGACGCTGGTCACATTACTCAGCCATATACTATTGGGAGGGGGTGCATTTTGGATATGACTACTACGCTACACTAGTCAGGGCTTCATCCGAATCCAGTGGATTATGTACATGCTCATGACACATCCACTACATTGGGTGATGTTTTTGAAGCCAATGCAAGTTCAGGGGTTTTGGCATTGTCTCAAAAAAAGGGTGCTACTGGTCATCTCCTTGGGGCAGCTGGGACGGTTGAAGCAATCTTTGTTGTCGTGGCACGACACTATGGAAGGGGTCAACCAACCATACATCGTCACCATGTAGATTCTGTTTTCCATGATGGTTTCAGGCCTCTGAGTGTTTCAAGGTGCAGCAAATTGAGGGGGTTAGTGTTGTTGAGTCTTCTCAATCCCAGGAGGTTGATCTTGATGTTGTTGCCGTCATGCTGGAAAAGTGTGGGCAGTGCAACCTTGCCAATGGGGGGCTGCCTTGAGGGGCTGTTTCACACCAGCCCAGGACTGATAGAGGGCAGAAATGCTACTTGGGGAGATGTGGAGACGTTTGGCATGCATCCCCACGTTTGACCTTGAGGACAAGCTCGTTCTCCAGGGGAGGTGTAATGTTATGAACCCAACAACAAGTTGGGTCATCCATACGTCGTGGCTGAGTCAATTACTCTGACTGAGTCAGTTACTTAGTCATTTAGTTTACTTTTCAAGTTAAATGCCATGGTGGAGAAAAATTATAATTTTCCCTTGAACCTTTGGATTTTCAAGTTAAATGCCATGGAGGGGCAAAATGGTAATTTTCTCTTGAACCTTGTGGACAGGAACCCTATTTAGAGGGGGAATGGAATGAAAAGAGACAAATTTGAATTTAGGTTAAACAGAGGGTTTGAGTTCTCCTAAACTAGCTCGAGGGTTTTCAAGCTTCCCTTCGGCTTGATTTTCTATTTTCTTTTTCTTCTTCCGTACGGATCGCCGTGTTAGATCTAGCGATCATAACAAAACATAAGATATATTTTAATATAAAAATAGAATAATTAAAAAAATAATTGATGAAATGCTAACTCTTAAATCACTAATTTAATACATTAATAAAAATGAATAGAATAAATAAATATATATATTATTTTAATAATAACACAAGATAGATTTTTAAGTAGCATTAATTAATAATATAATTTAAAATTTTAAAATTTCATAGTTTAATTTATATTAGGAAATAAAATAATTAAGCAAAAATAATTAATCAAATGCTTACTTCAAAATTATTTTAATTACCACTCTTTAATAACTAATTTAATACAGTAATAAAAATGAATATAATAAATAAATTAATTAATAAATTATTAATAACAAAAGATAGATTTTTACGAAGTATTAATTAATAATATATTTTCAAAAAAAAATTAAAAAATAGTTTAATTAATTATAAAAATGAAATAATTAAACAAAAATAATTTTCAAATGCTTACTTTAACAAAAATTTAATTACCACTCTTAAATTAATAATTAATATAGTATTAAAAATAATAAATATAATAAATACATAAATAAATTATTTTATTAATAACATAAGATAGATTATTAATAACATATATATAATTAATGACTAAAGAAAATGCTTGATAATGAACCGAATTACTCATACAAGTCCACAATTTGTAACATAAAAGCAAATGTTTAGATAACAACAAGTTTGTGCCTTTGATATTAAAATCATCCAGTTAGTAAATATGAAACACAACATACATGTTCAAAAGCAGTAAGATACAGCAATCAATAATCATTCCACATGCGAGTCATTAAGGCATCTTGGTATTGTGTGACTCTTATGGATTGTAATGCACACTCCCTCCGAATATTTGTTAATTGGTTGTCTTCATCCACAAGACCATCACTATCATCGTTATCTTCATCATTATTTACACCTAATTCGACCTCATCACCTCCTCCACCAAACTCATCACCCGAATCATCTTCTTTCGTGTCAAACATATCATTGTAATCCTCTCTACATATATAATTATGTAATATGCAACAAAAAATTACATTTTTTATCTAGAACTAAAAAGAAAATGGAGTGCTTTTCAATATTTTAAATGGACCTTTTAAAGCACTAAAAGTTCGCTCAATAGCATTCCTCAAATATGAGAGTCTTCTGTTAAATAATTCTTTATCATTTCTAGGAAAATTGTCTCCAAATTCTTGCAAATGATAAGAGTCCCTCGATATGGAGCCAAAAATCCAGGAAGATTTGCATAACCAGCATCGACTAAATAATATTTACCTACAATATAAAATATATTCCACATAAAATAATTAAAGATAATGTTGTGGACTCGATAACAGGACGAGTCATCCAGAGGTGACATGGATGAGTTAAGCGATGAAGTTAATAACTCAGTAGGTTTATTTTACTTTGTTTAAGTATAGCGTTAAGACTAATTGAGCCACGATGTCATTCTTGTAATTCTTGCAATTACACTCTCTTACGATGTAAGCCTCTAAAGGGGCACACGGACGGAATGGGAAGACAAGCAAAATTTCAACCTAGTTCAGGATCGGTGTTCTCCTTCATTGAACCCAAAGGATCGGCATTCTCCTTGACGAACTCAAGGGTACAGGTCTCCCCTCGACGAGCCTAATCTCTTCATTCTCTTTCAATTCCGTTTCCCATAGCCTTATCGCCATCATAGGTCGCCCAGGTAAATCAAGACGTCATGGTTTAGCTTTTGATCCCCTAAACGACCTCTCCCTTCTCCAAGTCACAAGATCAATGGTCCATAACACCTTGGTATCAAAGAAGGCAAGCATTGGGGAGTCGTCCAACAATGAGGAATTGATAGCCAAGCTCGGGGAGATGCTAAACGCAAGGCAAGAAGAAAGCGAAGGTCGAAATGGCGGCAAGGCAAGAAGAAAGCGAAGGTCGGCTGGCTGTGTTGTTGGACAGTCGAGTCTCTCACGAGGTAAATTTACAATTAGAAGTTGTGACTAATAGATTGTATGAAATGATTGCTGGAAGAAATCCTCCCCCAAGGGAAGGAGGAAGAAGCCCTGCGAACAGACAGGGAGAACAGTATGCTGGACGCACAGAATATCCAGCACACGGAGGGGGTATCAGTCCAGGAGGAGGGACAGTCCCGAGATATACAAATTTGGACTTCCCTATTTTTAATGGGTAGAAGGACCCTCTAATTTGGCTGTATCGTTGTGAAAAAAAATCTAACAAAGGACGGCTGAAGTAGACAAAGTGGGGTTGGCCACCTTTAACATGTTTGATGAAGTGCAGTTATGGGGCCATCAATTGGAATTGGAGAACCCAAGTATAATTTGGGAAGAATTTAAAGAATTGTGTACAATTCAGTTTGGACCACCTGCCCAAAGCAACCCATTAGGGGATTTAGTGTTGTTAAGACAAACGGGAAGTGTCGAGCAATATCAAAAATTATTCCAAGAAAAATTGGCTCGGGCAAGGTTGTAAGGGTGGACCAACAGGTTTGTCTGTTCACAGCAGGCTTGACTGAATCACTACAATTAGAAGTGGAACTCCTTGCTCCTCTGAATCTAGCAAGAGCAATGAATTTGGCGAGACCCTTAGAAGCCAAACAAAAAATTCAGGCACGCAAGCCAAATTGGCAAGGGTGGAGAAATAATTCGGGAGTAACCCCCACAGCCCAACCATGGAGAAATCAGGTTGCTACCGGTACTCCAACAGCAACTAAACCTAGTCCTTCCAACCCGGCATTCATCCGGAAATTGAATAGGGCTGAGATGGAAGACAGAAGATCGAAAGGATTATGTTATAATTGTGATGAGCAATACACTTTCGGTCATCAATGTAAAAAATTATTTTGGTTGGAGATTGATAATGAGGAAGAGGATGTATTGGAAGTGGAGCAGGTTGAGGTGGAAGAACCTGCTATTTCGTTGAATGCTATAACTGGACTCAAGTCCACCAAAACTATGCAAGTATGTACGCTAGTCCAAGGTCAGCCTTTGCTCAGTTTGGTGGATTCAGGAACTACTCATAATTTTTTGAGTCTCACAGCAGCCCAGCATTTACAACTTGAGATAGAACCTCAACCAATTGTTACGGTTTTGGTTGCCAATGGGGACAAGGTACCTAGCTACGGAGTCAGCAAACCGGTAACATTTTCTATTGATGATACTTGTTTTTCTACAAAAATTTTTATCATCCCATTAGCGGGTTTTGACATGGTTTTGGGAATAAAAAACATTGGGTCCCATTTTATGGGATTTCGCGGCTCTCACTATGAGCTTTGACAGTGGAGGGAAGTAGGTGCGATTACAGGCCAGTCAAGCTACCTCTTCAGCACAGCTACACGTACTCCACTCCCAAGAGACTTCGGACAACACTTTAGACCAAATTTTGGCCGAATTTATCGACATATTTTAGGAACCTTCAAGTCTACCTCCCTTGAGACATTGTGACCATCGAATCTATTTGAAGGCTGGGTCAGAGGTGGTAGTCGTTCATCCTTATCAGTACTCACACCTCCAAAAGGATGAAATTGAACAACAATGCAAACTTATGCTAGAACAGGGCCTCATCAGACAGAGTAGGTCCCCTTTCTCCTCTCCTGTTCTTCTAGTGAAGAAACAGGACAGCACTTGGAGGTTTTGTATTGACTACAGAGAATTGAATGCCAAGACAATCAAAGACAATTTTCCAATACCTGTCATGGAGGAGTTACTTGATGAATTACATGGTGCTCAATTTTTCACTAAATTGGATTTGAGGTCGGGTTATCACCAAGTTAGGATGTATCTTCCGGATATTGAGAAGACAGTATTCCGCACCTACCATGGCCACTTTGAATTTGTCATAATACCTTTCGGTCTATCAACTATGACATCCACCTTCCAAGCCTTGATGAATGAGGTATTTAGTGCCTATCTCGGAAAATTCGTTTTAGTCTTTTTTGACGATGTTTTAATCTTCAGCAAGTCTTGGAACAAGCATTTAGAGCACTTACAGATGGTCTTCCAACTGCTTCGAGCACATCATCTGTACTTGAAACGTTCTAAGTGTTCTTTTGGAAGACCTCAGGTGGCCTATTTGGGTCACATAATCACAGCAACAGGGATGAGAGTGGATCTAGAAAAAATTCACGCCATCACCAATTGGCCTCAACCAACCAACATTTCAGCACACAGATGATTTTGGGGTTAGCTCTAATACTGCAAGTTCACCCACAATTATGGTCCATTAGCGGCTCCTTGAACAAACCTTCTCAGACGTAATGCGTTCAAGTGGACTGACGCTACCAACAATTTATTCATGGCAACAAACCTTCTCAGACGTAATGCGTTCAAGTGGACTGACGCTACCAACAATTTATTCATGGCACTCAAGCAAGGTTTAGCCTCCGCTCCAGTTCTGCAGCTACCAAATTTTGGCGATGTATTTGTAGTGGAATGTGACGTTTTAGGAGGTGGTATTAGAGCAGTGCTTCAACAATCCAACCACCCTATTGCTTATTTCAATCATCAGTTGGCAGCCCACTATCATAAACTACCATCGTATGACCGAGAACTTATTGGATTAGCGAAAGCGGATCGACATTGAAGACCATACTTGTGGGGCAGAATTTTTACTATCCACACAGATCACTACAGCCTAAATTTTTTGTTGGAGTAGAGGATATCCACATCTCCACAACAGCATTGGATTAGTAAATTACTGGGGTTTGACTTTACGGTGGAGTATAAGGTGGGTACCTTGAACAAGGCTGCAGACGCTCTCTCAAGACGTTCAGAGGAACAACCACAACTTCATGCCATCAGTCATCCCCAACCTCTTCTACTTAACTCCATAAAAAAGGAAATCCAACACAACACCGAACTCAAAGACTTGTATCAACAGATTTTTGAGGGAAAACAACATTCAAAATGGTCAAGTCACGACAAGATCATTGTATATATGGGGTGCCTTTACCTACCCTCCACTTCTACTTTGGTTACAGAGGTCTTATCAGCCGATCACGACAGCTCTCATGAGGGCCACCACAAAACGTTACATTGGATTAGAGGTGATTTTTATTGGGAGGGCATGAAATCAGTAATTGCGCAATATGTGGTTGCTTGTCATGTTTGTCAACAGAACAAGGCAGAACATTTAAGTCCAACGAGTGTTCTACAACCACTCAATCTTCCCACACAGGTATGGTCTGACATATCTACGGATTTCATTGAGGGTCTCCCTAAAACTTCGGGCAAGTCTGTCCTTTTTGTAGTGGTAGACCGATTTTTGAAGTATGCACATTTTATCCCATTGGAGCACCCATATACAGTGGCAAGTGTGTCACAAGTGTTCTTTGCCACTATTGTCCGTCTCCATGGCATTCCGGAAACGATCGCCAGTGATAGGGATGTCGTCTTTACCAGCCATTGTTGGCGAGACCTTTTCAGATGATGTGGGACTAAACTCAAATTTTCATCGGCATATCACCCTCAAACAGATGGCCAAACAGAAGGGGTGAACCGAACATTTGAAATGTATTTGAGGTGTTTTGTTGGTGACCGTCCTAAACGTTGGGTGGAATGGATTTCGTGGGCAGAGTACTGATATAATACATCTTTCCTTACTACCTTACACGCTACCCCCTTCTGGGTCTTATACGGACGAGACCCCCCCGGTTGCTCTCCTATGTTCCAGGCTCAACCAAAGTTGATGTTGTCAACCAAGTCCTGGTGGACCGTGATAAAGTCCTGCATAATGTTGTTGTACACCTTCAGAAAGCTCAGGTTCATATGAAAGAATATTATGACCAGGGCCACCGGGATGTTTAATACAATCCTAGGGATGTCGTATGGCTCCGTCTCCAGCCTTACCGTCAATAGTCCATTGCTAGTCGTCACAACAAGTTGTCACCTAAATATTTTGGTCCCTTCACTATTCTTCAGAGCGTTGGGCCGGTTGCCTATAAGTTGCAGCTTCCGCTTGATTCCATGTTTCATAATGTTTTCCATGTTTCATTGCTCAAGCCGTTCAAGGGGCTTGCACCACCTCCAGCTCCAATGTTACCACCAGGTGAAGAAGGAGGTGTTGTTGTCACTCCCTCAAAAATATTGGGTACTAGACAACACCAGAATGGTTGGGAGGTCCTTGTTCAATGGATGCACATCGATGCCACAGATGCCACTTGAGAGGATGTGGACGTCTTCCAACAAGCTTACCCTACCTTCGAGCTTGAGGACAAGCTAGGTCTCCAAGGGGGGAGTGATGTTGTGGACTCAATAGCAAGATGAGTCATCCAGACATGATGCGGATGAGTTAAGCGGTGGAGTTAATAACTCAATAGGTTTATTTTACTTTGTTTAAGTATAGCGTTAAGACTAATTGCGCCATGATGGCATTCTTGTAATTCTTGCAATTAAACTCTCTTGCGATGTAAGCCACTAAAAGGGCACATGGTCGGAATGGGAAGACAAGCAAAATTTCAACCTAATTCCGGATCGGCAATCTCCTTGATGAACGCCAAGGGCACAGGTCTCCCCTCAAGGAGCATGATCTCTTCATTCTCTTTCAATTCCGTTTCCCATAGCCTTATCGCCATCATAGGTCGCCCAAGTAAATCAGGACATCCTGGTTTAGCTTCTGATCCCCTAAACGACCTCTCCCTTCACCAAGTCACAAGATCAAAGGTCCGGGACCATAACAGATAAATAGATCAAAAAAATATATAATTTACATTCAGGTACAAATAATTTATCTCGACGAGTCAATGCTGACTTCAGTACATGGGAATCTACTGGTGATCCCTTCCATCTAGCAAGTACATAAGTGAACTTCATGTCAAATGTACATGTTGCCATTACATTTTGTGAGAGATAACCCTTCCTGTTCCAAAACCTTTGTTGTTACTCAAGTGGGATGTTCGCTTTGATATGAGTTCCATCAATAGCTCCAATACAATCCTAATTCTACCATTTCAATTAATACAAACATAAAATTAAATATTAATCTAAAATTATTCATTATAGGGCAAATGATGTTATCTGAAAGTATGGATAAAATATTGAATTGTTTAAAATCTTCGAGTGAGTGCCTTTCGAAGGCCCTTTGATGTAATCAAAGTAAAGTTTGAGAACAACATCCAACACCTTATTGAAATATTTAATTATGGTCCAATTTGATCAATCAAACATCTTTGTTGTGACACTATACGATTGTTGTTGACCAACACTGAGGAGAAAATATGCAAGTTGTTCTTCCATTGTGATGGTCTTTGTGGCTGATAAAAATCATCTAATTTTAAGTATGTCAGCCAATTTGTAAAATACAGTTTGATTCATCCTATAAACTTATCAAAATTTACAGGTGATTCTTCTAGGGTCTTTTGCAAATACAATGGACCACCAATCCCATAAGAATGTGGTGCATGTTTATTGCAATGGAATAGATAATATCTTCCTATGGTGAACATAATAATTGTGAAGGCAAACATAACTAAAAAATTTCATCGTCTTTAACATTATCCACGGATACCTGCAAACACAATCGCCACAAACACAACCACAACTACAATAACAATTCATGTTTCTTCCTAAAAGCCATAAATACTAACACACCCCTATCTTCAATCATAACCTATTTTCAATCACACCTCCACAAACGCACCCTTATTTTCAATTACAACCTATCTTCAATCACATCATATTTTCAATCATTCCCCATACAAGTATGAGACATATTCATCAACATCCATTTTCATCCACATTCCCACATCCTACATTCATTGACAACCCTACACAACCATATCCATTCACACCCATATTCTCCACATCCATACTCATCCACATTACCATATTCATTGACATAATAACAACACAACAATCACGAAAACAAGTCTTAACCATAATGACATTCATAAAAGATCAATAATCACCTAATAAGTCTTACAATGTCATAATTTAAAAACATCATTAATACAAACCACTTGTCCCAACGTCAAGAGTATACTTAAAACTCATTACTACAATTCACGATAACAAAATTTAAGCCAATCGAGCCACTCTTCCTTTGTCATCCTTATAAACATGTCCTTCTTATTTGGCGTCTCCAACCAGTCAGGAGAGATACTTCAACTCAATCGACAGGTCTGGGATTTCCAGTACCATGACATTTTGATATTGACATCATTAGACCTGAAATCCTCCCTAAATGAGTCAGCAATATCCTTCATTGCATCAATGAATCTACCAGTGTCATCAGTAGACATTTTGGATCTCATTCTATAGTGAATTGAAGGTGACGGGTTACCTCTTCGAGACTGCTCATATCTCGACTCATTCTCGTTAAGGAATGAATATGGAATATCCCTAACTACATCAACATCCTCGAGCTCATCCATCAGTGGCCCTTATGCCCCACAAAGGAGATCATCGCCTAGATCTACACAAGTTTGACTTGTTGTCCCCATGGCTATTAATTTTCCCACAACCAAAGATAATTTGTCATAAAACGGGCACCCTTCACGTCTATACTTCTCAGCATCTCTATGCTCCTTCAAGAAAAAAACATCTTTTAGAAGTTTTGGAATAGATTTGAGTAATGTGGAAAACATACAGAATGTTTTATAGTACATAATGATTACTGACCTTAATGTAGTCTTGCCATACAAAATGACTTGCAGTAACTCGCTGTGTGGTTGCATCCCAACTGAACCCAGTAGTATTGAGATAGCTCATTACTAATTTGGTAAGTTTTATTCGATGATCTTGTTCAATTCTTGAGTTGATCACAAGTTTTTTTATTCACTGCATCTTCATTGAACTTATTGACACGGTTTGAAAAAACATCATGCTTTTATACCCAGTTGGGAAACTTGTTTCCTATATTGAACTGCTCGACCAAGAGATCGAGCATCCTACTGTCTTCTTCGAAGGTCTTAATGTCATATGATCGAGCATTTTGTTGTCTTCCTCCAACCATATATAATCTAAAACCGAGATGCTCATGAAAAAAACTTAATCAGACTCTTTACCGTCCTAGTAACTAGGGACACATGGAAACACAATAAACTTTGAAAAAATATACCAAGTGGTGGATATTTGTAACACCCGAATCTCCTCACGACATGGCAAGATCATTCCATAGCACTTTAAAATTATTCATCAACATTCTATAACATTTAAAAATTAATCAAACTAATTCCATTGCGGATGACTAGTCCTAACAATTTTAAAACACACCCAAGTCCAAATTCATTGAACACCCTTGGTATAACCCCATATGACTTCACAATAACTACGAACCGTACCTCGTTAGTAATGGGGGTCAGGTTTCGTTGGCTAATGAACACCCGTGTTATGGTCCTGGGTTAAGTACCTATGTCTTCCACTCCTGACAGGCCTATCTTTTGGGTAGTATTGGCTAGGTGCTTTAACATTTGGTCTCAGAGCGGGCTCCCACGTCGTGAGTTCGAATCCTGGAGGGGGCGACCTAGGGGCCAAATTAAAATTACTGGTAGGCCGTAGGAACTTAACCAGGGTCCGGCCAGTGTCGCTAGACTAGGCCGTCACTAGAGTGGGCCGCCGTGGTCGTCGACTCGCTAAGGTGGGGTGTGATGTTATGGTCATGGGCTAAGTATATCTTCTGCTCCTGACAGGCCGGTCTTTTGGGTAGTATTGGCTAGGTGTTTAACAACCCGCGCATGCGACTCAACCTAGTTTGAACTGGACTCAACCCACCTTTCATTACCCAACATACTCTAAATCAGACTCTCTACAGACCCTAAACCCTATACCCTAATTCTAGAAAGTGCACCCTAATAAACCTAAACCCTAAAAACCTACCAAACCTTAACCCTAACCCCTTGAAAACCCCAAACCTTAACCTGGGGTTAGTCAACAAAACGAAAATTTGAAGTTCATCTTCATCGCCTAATTCAAATTCATTTCATTCATCTACATGAACTTCATCTTCGAACTTGGTGTTAGTGTAGACGACTTCATATGCACTGGAAAACAGTTTCCGGTGTTAGTGCCCCAATATGAGAAAAATATAAAAAATAAGAGAATCCCTAAACCCTAACAGTACACTTAATTAAAACATAATCTTGAAATCCCAAATTAGGTAAAACATGCATTAGTAATACATGAATAAGTAATTCAATGTAAAATTAACATATATTAATATACTTATTAATTGAATTAGATATTATATTATTTAATGATCGTATTTTATTATGCATTAATACAATAATTACGTGAGCTAATGAAATACGCACATGGCTGAAGGACCCAACTAATGATTTTGGTTGAACCCTTTACTGCAGACATGAAACCCATCAAAATAACTCAAGCAAGAGATGAATCCTATGGCAAAATCTAAAACAATTTCTAAGGGCTTTGAAATTCACCAATGATCATTTTGTTCCTAAAAAAAATGGCGATTCTAGCTAGAGCATGAAAAGGGTGAATCTCAATAACTGGTTTAGATGAAGAAACATCCCACAAACACACATGGGTTCAGAAGGACCTCTTCCTTCACATCAGCAAGAGAACCTTGGTACAGAAAGCATATACATTGCAAGTGATTTGTATAAAAATTATCTTACAATGCTTTAAATGATGGATTTGGCAAAGTATTCCCACAAACACATGGGTTCACCAACATCTTCTTTTCTTTTTTTTTACATTTGAAACAAGATCTCGTAGGGAAAGAAGATACAGGATGTGGGGAGAAGGTAATAAATTTCAAATGTCGATAAATTACTATGCAGTAATTGTGTCCTTCTAAAGCATAACAGCCTTGGTGAATCCTAAAAATTAGTATTTCTTCCTTCTTTTCCTATTTTCCTCAGCTTTTGATGTCCCTTCAGATGTTTGACTGTACAAATGAAGGTTTCAATAACAATTGATGAAATCATGTCTAGTCATAGTTTGTGAGAGCCAGTATTGCAGTCCACTGCATGCTCCAGCTGCAAAATAAAAAAATGGAAAACAAGAGATAATTCTGGCAATCCAAAATCATTGCTAATAAAGAAATTGCATTGTGCTAATTCACTGCCAAAAAAGGAATAGTACTGCGACTTAAGTTTATAAAAGGCTAATATAAGTCTTTGCTCAGAGAAATTTTTAGAAGCAGCATTGAAGATATGGAAAAAGCTATAAATCAACTTTAGTGTTGTCCAATGACTGAAAAAATAACATAAATTTGCTGATTCTTCACTAGTGAGGGATATACCCTAAAAATACCCTAAACCCTTAAATACCAAGCATTAAACCCTAAATACACTAAACCCTAAGCATAATCCCTAAATCAAACCCTATAAAGACGACCAAACCCAAATATAATCTATATCGGAGATAGTCTTCATGAAAAAAACTTTATTAAACAACTTTTACAAGTCACGGAAACACAAACCATAAAAAATAGAATATCATGTGGCGGATATTTATAACACCCGAATCTCCTCACCACATGGCAAAAACATTCATAAGCAATTCAAAAAAAATCAACTACATTCTAAAACATTTCAAAATTAATCAAACTATTGTCACTACTGAAAATGAATGAAACAAAGCAAAAACAAACACATCAATTCCAAATTCACCGAACACCCCCGGTAGAGCCCCATATGATTCCGCAGTCACTAGGAACTGTACCTCGTTAGTAATGGGGTCGGGTTTTGTTGGCTAATGGACGCCTGTGTAGGCGACTCACCCTTGTTAGAACTAGACAAAACACCCCAAAGTCTTAACCCTAATCGAGAACCTTAAAAAACACTAATTGAACCTAAACCCTAAACCCTAAACATTAATTCCAAAACTTAAAACCCTAAACCCTAGACCCCCTAAACCCTAAAAGCCCTAAACCTTAAAGCCCTAAACCCTAAACCCTAAACCCTATAACCCAATCAACCTAAACCCTAAAAAAAATCGAAAAAAAAACTAAACCCTAATTCCATAACCTAAACCCTAAAAATACCATAAATCCTAAACCTAACCCTCATACTATGCACCAAACTCTAAATACACTAAACCCTAACCCGAATCAAGAATTTAGACCATTAAAACCATAAATTGTAACCCTAAATCACACAATTATGCAACAATCAATACAAATTAGGCACTGAAACTAAAATTAAATCAAATACAACACTAATTTAATCGAACAAAAATTAGGGTTTAGGCATACATTCTGATATTTGGGGAAAACAGAAGTCGAAGGGTGACAACAAAACTGAATGGGGAAATCAATGGCGAATCGAAGTAAAAATGAAGAAATCGATGCCCAAATGTCAAAATCGAAGAAAATTGAAATTGAAATGGGGTAAATCGAACAAAATCAGGTATCTTGGGCGAAAAGAGAATAGCTATAGGGAGAAGGGAGTGGGAGGCCAAAAGGGAGAAGAGAGGGAGAAGAGAGAGAGAAGAGAGGGAGGCCGAGAGGGATAGGGGTGGCATCGAGCCGAGCCCGAACCTGCCTATGTTCGAGCAGAGCTTGATTTAAATATTTGGAACTCGAGCTCGAGCCAACCCTAGCCTCGAGCTTAAAATTATTATCGAGCTCGAGCCCAATAATTTTAACCGATTTCGAACCAAGCTCGAGCTTCAACATTCATTTAAAACTTTTCAAAAATTACATGTCACGGTTCGAGCTCCATCATACATTTAAATTTTTAAAAAAAATACATGTCAAATAAATTGTATCTAAAATTATACACACATTTTACATAAAATTGGGCATGACATCTACTTAAAATTGGGCATAAGGGTGGCATCAATCCAGTAGAGTCTGAACCTTCCTATGTTCGAGCCGAGCTTGAATTAAAGATTTCAAACTCAAGCTCAAGTCGACCAAGCCTCGAGCCTAAAATTGTAACGGAGCTCGAGCCTAATAATTTTAACCGAGTTCGAGCTTGAGCTCTAGCAAGTTCAAGGTTAACCTACATTTAATACTCTACATAAAATATATGTTAAATAAATTATTTAGAAAATTATGCATACATTTTTTTAAAAAAAATGATAGGGAAGGTTTGGGATTGAAACTTGATAATGGATTAGAATGCACCAATATTAATCTTTTTTACCCCAAATATTGTCTAGCTTATTTTGTTATTTTTGAATCTAGCCACAAATTTTCTATGGCCTCCTTAGTGCCCCTGATTGAAAATTTATATTCAAGGAAAAACATTTCTAGTTTTTCCTAGGATACATATTTAAAAAAAAAAACCTTTAAATAAAATCCTATTACTATTAGAAACTTACTAAAAAATTACAAGAAATATTTTAAAATTTTCTTAGGCTTTATGGACCTCTTATTTACTCTTCTAGGGAAATAAATAAAAATTAATAATCAATCTAATATATTATTATACTTATCCATAAATTTTCAATCAAATAACATGACAAATAAAAAATTACTATAAAAATTGCCTCATGCTAAAAGTATCATCAAGCGTCAAATACATATTCAAAAAATTTCTATACAGTTTTTCATGCCCATCTTGGCAAGAAAATCTTACTAAGAAAATTATATGATTTTTTAATAATAATATCTAATTAGAAAAATATTTCCAAAAAACAACCGGCACTAATAGTCCCTATATTTCTACTAAAATGTCTTTTCAACATTTATTTAAAAAACCACTAATAGTTTCTAGAAACGTATTTCTACTAAAATGTCTTTTCAATTTCTTCAAGAGCCATGAGGAAGGGACAAAGAGTTTTTTTTTTTTACTTGTTTATGATCTCGCACGTGTGACTTCCACGACGTTCGAAAATCGTCTTCGCATTGGTTTATGATCTCGCACATGTGACTTACACACGTGCGGAATCGTCTTCACACGAAGACGGGGGGGGGGGGGGGGGGGGGGGGGGGGGGGGGGGGGTTTGGTGAAATGATTTCTCCCTACTTAGGTATAGACTCTGGACTATGGTTTTCCGCCGAGACAACGCAGAACGAAGGCGCGGCGATGGCCAGGATCTGTAGACGGCGACGGAAACAGAGGCGAAGAAATCGGAGGGAAGGGAATGTAACGGTCAGTGAGGAGCTAACGACGGCGACAGAGGCAAACGGGAGGGGCACAACACCCCCCCCGCCCCCCCCCCCCCCCCCTCTCCTGATCCAGCGACTCATGAGCCTGTTAACGAGCTAGTTCATTCACTTTCGGGATGACCTTTGATTCGGTCGAGCTCGGCTCGTTAACTCAAATTAGTAGTAGTTTGATCTCGAACTCGGTTCGAGATTCATATATACTGAATCGAACCGAGCCGAGCTTGAGTCGACTCGGTTCAAAGCCACCCCTAGAAAGGGATAAGAGAGGGAGAGAAGCGAGTGGGAGGTTGAGAGGAGAGCGAGTGCGAGTGCGAGAGAAGGAGGTCGAGAGG